>NW_028276539.1:0-58766 GCF_052056855.1 Sturnus vulgaris
TTAAAATTAAATAAAATTAAAAAATAAATTAAAAAATAAATTAAAAAAATAAATTAAAAAAAATTCAAAAATAAATTAAAAAATAAAATTAAAAAATGAATTTAAAAAATAAATTAAAAAAATAAAAAAATAAATTAAAAAATAAATTTTAAAAAAATTTAAAAATTAAAAAGTAAATTTAAAAAATTTAAAAATAAATAAAAAAAATAAATTAAAAAATAAATTGAAAAAAAATTAAAAATAAATTAAAAAAATAAATTAAAAAAATAAATTAAAAAAAATAAATTTAAAAAAAAAATTCAAAAAGAAATTAAAAAATAAGATTAAAAAAATCGTTACCTGCCGGGAAAATTAAAATAACATTGGGATAAAATTAAAATAAATTAAAAAAAAAAATTAAAAAATAAATTAAAAAAATAAAAAAAAAATTTAAAAAAATAAATTAAAAAATGAATTAAAAAATGAATTAAAAAAAAATAAATTAAAAAATGAATTAAAAAAAATTAAAAAATAAATTAAAAAAATAAAAAAAATTAAAAAAAATAAATTAAAAAATGAATTAAAAAATATTTAAAAATAAATTAAAAAAATTTAAAAAAATTAAAAAATAAATTAAAAAATGAATTAAAAAATGAATTAAAAAAAATAAATTAAAAAATGAATTAAAAAAAATTAAAAAATAAATCAAAAAATTAAAAAAAATAAAAAAATAAATTAAAAAATGAATTAAAAAATGAATTTAAAAAAAAATAAATTAAAAAATGAATTAAAAAAAATAAAAAAATAAATTAAAAAATGAATTAAAAAAAATAAATTAAAAAATAAATTAAAAAATGAATTAAAAAAAATAAATTAAAAAAAATAAATTAAAAAAAGAAATTAAAAAAATAAATTAAAAAATAAATTAAAAAATAAATTAAAAATTAAATTTAAAAAATAAATTAAAAAATAAATAACCCCCAAACCCGGGACCCCCCAAAAAATTCCCGCACCGAGCCAGAATTCCCCGGTGACGTTTCCGAATCCTCGAGTCCTGCCCCTCCAAAAAATGCCAGGAACCCCCAAAAAATCCCCGGAACCCCCGGAAAAAAAACCCCAGGACCCCCCAAAAAATCCCAGGACCCCCCAAAAATCCCCCGGGGACCCCCCAAAAATTCCCCCGGGACCCCCAAAAATTCCCGCACCGAGCCAGAATTTCCCGGTGACGTTTCCGAATCCTCGAGTCCTGCCCCTCCAAAAAATCATCTGGACCCCCAAAAAATCCTCCGGGACCCCCGGAAAAAAATCCCAGGGACCCCCAAAAATTCCCGGGACCCCCCAAAAATCCCCGGGGACCCCCAAAATTCCCGCACCGAGCCAGAATTTCCCGGTGACATCCCCGAATCCTCGAGTCCTGCCCCTCCAAAAATCCCCTGGACCCCCAAAAAATCCTCCGGAACCCCCGGAAAAAAATCCCAGGGACACCCAAAATTCCCCGGGACCCCCCAAAAAACCCCGGGACCCCCCAAAAATTCCCGGGACCCCCAAAAATTCTCGGACCGAGCCAGAATTCCCCGGTGACATCCCCGAATCCTCGAGTCCAGCCCCTCCAAAAAATCATCTGGACCCCCAAAAAATCCTCCGGAACCCCCGGAAAAAAATCTCGGGGACCCCAAAAAACCCCGGGACCCCCCAAAAATCCCCGGGGACCCCCAAAATTCCCGCACCGAGCCAGAATTCTCCGGTGACGTTTCCGAATCCGGCGGCGTACGCGTCCCAGCCCCTCCAGAAATCGGTGCTGCCGTCCTGGCGCCGCTGGAAAACCTGGGGGGGGTCGGGGGGGAGGTCAGGGGTACCCCCCAAAAATATCCCAGTATAGCCCAGTTCAGCCCAGTTCAGCCCAGTTCAGCCCAGTTCCCTCCCAGTATAGCCCAGTTCCCTCCCAGTATAGCCCAGTTCATCCCAGTTCCCTCCCAGTTCCCTCCCAGTTCCTCTCGACCCCCCCCAGTGCCCCCCAAAGCCACTCAGGACCCCCCATTTTCCATCCCATAAACCCCAGAGAGCCTCCCCAGTGCCTCCCAGTTCCTCCCAGTATAGCCCAGTATCCCCCAGTTCCCTCCCAGTCCCTCCCAGTATCTCCCAGTCCCTCCCAGTTCCCTCCCAGTTCCCTCCAGTATAGCCCAGTTCCCTCCCAATATCTCCCAGTCCCTCCCAGTATTCCCCAGTTCCCTCCCAGTATCTCCCAGTTCCTCCCAGTATCCCCCAGTTCCCTCCCAGTTTCCTCCCAGTTCCTCCCAGTATCCCCCAGTTCCCTCCCAGTTCCTCCCAGTATCTCCCAGTATCCCCCAGTTCCCTCCCAGTTCCCTCCCAGTCCCTCCCAGTATCTCCCAGTTCCCCTCGACCCCCCCAGTGCCCCCCAAATCCCCTCAGGACCCCCCCGAATTGTCCCCAGACCCTCCCAGTTTCCATCCCATAAACCCAGAGAACCCCCCAGTGCCTCCCAGTCCCTCCCAGTATAGCCCAGTATAGCCCAGGTCCCTCCCAGTTCCCTCCCAGTGCCCCCCAGCACTCCCAGTCCCCCCAGTAACCCCTCCCAGTCCCCCCAGTTCTCCCTCCCGGTGCCCCCAGTCCCTCTCCCAGTGTTCCCAGTGTTCCCAGTCCCCCCAGTAACCCCTCCCAGTGCTCCCAGTGCTCCCAGTGTTCCCAGTAACCCCTCCCAGTGTCCCCAGTCCCCGTTCCCAGTCCCCCCAGTCTGACCAGCCATCCGCCGCCGTCGCTCCCAGTGTCCCCAGTGTCCCCAGTCCCCATTCCCAGTCCCTCCCAGTCCCTCCCAGTGCTCCCAGTCTGACCAGCCACCCTCCGCCGTCGCTCCCAGTGTCCCCATTCCCCATTCCCAGTCCCTCCCAGTGCTCCCAGTATATCTGACCAGCCACCCCCCGCCGTCGCTCCCAGTGCTCCCAGTATCCCCATTCCCCATTCCCAGTATTCCCAGTGTCCCCAGTATTCCCAGTCTGACCAGCCACCCTCCGCCGTCGCTCCCAGTGTCCCCAGTCCCCATTCCCAGTATCCCCAGTCCCTCCCAGTCCCCCCAGTATATCTCACCAGCCAGCCGCCGCCGTCGCTCCCAGTGTCCCCAGTATCCCCAGTCCCCATTCCCAGTATTCCCAGTGTTCCCAGTGTCCCCCATTCCCCATTCCCAGTGTCCCCAGTAACCCCTCCCAGTATTCCCAGTCCCCCCAGTGTCCCCAGTCCCCATTCCCAGTGTCCCCAGTATCCCCAGTCCCCATTCCCAGTGCTCCCAGTCCCTCCCAGTGCTCCCAGTCTGACCAGCCACCCCCCGCCGTCGCTCCCAGTGTCCCCATTCCCCATTCCCAGTATCCCCAGTCCCTCCCAGTATCCCCAGTCCCCCCAGTATATCTGACCAGCCACCCCCCGCCGTCGCTCCCAGTGCTCCCACTGCTCCCAGTCCCCATTCCCAGTGTCCCCAGTGTCCCCAGTATTCCCAGTATCCCCAGTCCCCCCAGTCTGACCAGCCACCCTCCGCCGTCGCTCCCAGTGTTCCCAGTGTCCCCAGTAACCCCTCCCAGTATTCCCAGTATCCCCAGTCCCCATTCCCAGTGTCCCCAGTAACCCCTCCCAGTATTCCCAGTGTCCACAGTGTCCCCAGTCCCCATTCCCAGTGCTCCCAGTCCCTCCCAGTGCTCCCAGTCTGACCATCCACCCGCCGCCGTCGCTCCCAGTATTCCCAGTATCCCCAGTCCCTCCCAGTATCCCCAGTATCCCCAGTATATCTGACCATCCACCCTCCGCCGTCGATCCCAGTGTCCCCAGTGTCCCCAGTCCCCATTCCCAGTATCCCCAGTATCCCCATTCCCCATTCCCAGTATCCCCAGTATTCCCAGTGTCCCCATTCCCCATTCCCAGTGCTCCCAGTCCCTCCCAGTGCTCCCAGTCTGACCAGCCACCCCCCGCCGTCGCTCCCAGTGTCCCCAGTATCCCCAGTCCCCATTCCCAGTATCCCCAGTGCTCCCAGTCTGACCAGCCACCCCCCGCCGTCGCTCCCAGTGTCCCCAGTATCCCCAGTCCCCATTCCCAGTATCCCCAGTGCTCCCAGTCTCACCAGCCACCCCCCGCCGTCGCTCCCAGTGCTCCCAGTATCCCCAGTGCTCCCAGTATCCCCAGTATATCTCACCAGCCACCCCCCGCCGTCGCTCCCAGTGTCCCCAGTCCCCATTCCCAGTATTCCCAGTATTCCCAGTGTCCCCAGTGTCCCCAGTCCCCATTCCCAGTGTCCCCAGTGTCCCCAGTCCCCATTCCCAGTATCCCCAGTATCCCCAGTATATCTGACCAGCCACCCCCCGCCGTCGCTCCCAGCATTCCCAGTGTCCCCATTCCCCATTCCCAGTGTCCCCAGTATTCCCAGTCCCCCCAGTATATCTGACCAGCCAGCCGCCGCCGTCGCTCCCAGTGTTCCCAGTCCCCATTCCCAGTCCCTCCCAGTCCCTCCCAGTCCCTCCCAGTCCCTCCCAGTGCTCCCAGTCTGACCAGCCACCCTCCGCCGTCGCTCCCAGTGTCCCCAGTCCCCATTCCCAGTCCCTCCCAGTATTCCCAGTATCCCCAGTATCCCCAGTATATCTGACCAGCCACCCTCCGCCGTCGCTCCCAGCATTCCCAGTGTCCCCATTCCCCATTCCCAGTGTCCCCAGTGTCCCCAGTCCCCATTCCCAGTGCTCCCAGTATCCCCAGTGCTCCCAGTCTGACCAGCCACCCCCCGCCGTCGCTCCCAGTGTCCCCATTCCCCATTCCCAGTATCCCCAGTATCCCCAGTATCCCCAGTATGTCTGACCAGCCACCCCCCGCCGTCGCTCCCAGTGCTCCCAGTAACCCCTCCCAGTATCCCCAGTCCCTCCCAGTCCCTCCCAGTGCTCCCAGTCTGACCAGCCACCCCCCGCCGTCGCTCCCAGTGTCCCCATTCCCCATTCCCAGTATTCCCAGTATCCCCAGTATCCCCAGTATGTCTGACCAGCCACCCCCCGCCGTCGCTCCCAGTGTCCCCATTCCCCATTCCCAGTCCCTCCCAGTATTCCCAGTGTCCCCATTCCCCATTCCCAGTATTCCCAGTATCCCCAGTGCTCCCAGTCTGACCAGCCACCCCCCGCCGTCGCTCCCAGTGTTCCCAGTGCTCCCAGTGTTCCCAGTAACCCCTCCCAGTGTCCCCAGTCCCCGTTCCCAGTGTTCCCAGTATGACCACTCATCCGCCTCCGTCGCTCCCAGTGCTCCCAGTGTCCCCAGTCCCCATTCCCAGTATCCCCATTCCCCATTCCCAGTATCCCCATTCCCCATTCCCAGTATCCCCAGTATATCTCACCAGCCACCCGCCGCCGTCGCTCCCAGTGTCCCCAGTATCCCCAGTCCCCATTCCCAGTATTCCCAGTGTTCCCAGTGTCCCCATTCCCCATTCCCAGTGTCCCCAGTAACCCCTCCCAGTATTCCCAGTCCCCCCAGTGTCCCCAGTCCCCATTCCCAGTGTCCCCAGTATCCCCAGTCCCCATTCCCAGTGCTCCCAGTCCCTCCCAGTGCTCCCAGTCTGACCAGCCACCCCCCGCCGTCGCTCCCAGTGTCCCCATTCCCCATTCCCAGTATCCCCAGTCCCTCCCAGTATCCCCAGTCCCCCCAGTATATCTGACCAGCCACCCCCCGCCGTCGCTCCCAGTGCTCCCACTGCTCCCAGTCCCCATTCCCAGTGTCCCCAGTGTCCCCAGTATTCCCAGTATCCCCAGTCCCCCCAGTCTGACCAGCCACCCTCCGCCGTCGCTCCCAGTGTTCCCAGTGTCCCCAGTAACCCCTCCCAGTATTCCCAGTATCCCCAGTCCCCATTCCCAGTGTCCCCAGTAACCCCTCCCAGTATTCCCAGTGTCCACAGTGTCCCCAGTCCCCATTCCCAGTGCTCCCAGTCCCTCCCAGTGCTCCCAGTCTGACCATCCACCCGCCGCCGTCGCTCCCAGTATTCCCAGTATCCCCAGTCCCTCCCAGTATCCCCAGTATCCCCAGTATATCTGACCATCCACCCTCCGCCGTCGATCCCAGTGTCCCCAGTGTCCCCAGTCCCCATTCCCAGTATCCCCAGTATCCCCATTCCCCATTCCCAGTATCCCCAGTATTCCCAGTGTCCCCATTCCCCATTCCCAGTGCTCCCAGTCCCTCCCAGTGCTCCCAGTCTGACCAGCCACCCCCCGCCGTCGCTCCCAGTGTCCCCAGTATCCCCAGTCCCCATTCCCAGTATCCCCAGTGCTCCCAGTCTGACCAGCCACCCCCCGCCGTCGCTCCCAGTGTCCCCAGTATCCCCAGTCCCCATTCCCAGTATCCCCAGTGCTCCCAGTCTCACCAGCCACCCCCCGCCGTCGCTCCCAGTGCTCCCAGTATCCCCAGTGCTCCCAGTATCCCCAGTATATCTCACCAGCCACCCCCCGCCGTCGCTCCCAGTGTCCCCAGTCCCCATTCCCAGTATTCCCAGTATTCCCAGTGTCCCCAGTGTCCCCAGTCCCCATTCCCAGTGTCCCCAGTGTCCCCAGTCCCCATTCCCAGTATCCCCAGTATCCCCAGTATATCTGACCAGCCACCCCCCGCCGTCGCTCCCAGCATTCCCAGTGTCCCCATTCCCCATTCCCAGTGTCCCCAGTATTCCCAGTCCCCCCAGTATATCTGACCAGCCAGCCGCCGCCGTCGCTCCCAGTGTTCCCAGTCCCCATTCCCAGTCCCTCCCAGTCCCTCCCAGTCCCTCCCAGTCCCTCCCAGTGCTCCCAGTCTGACCAGCCACCCTCCGCCGTCGCTCCCAGTGTCCCCAGTCCCCATTCCCAGTCCCTCCCAGTATTCCCAGTATCCCCAGTATCCCCAGTATATCTGACCAGCCACCCTCCGCCGTCGCTCCCAGCATTCCCAGTGTCCCCATTCCCCATTCCCAGTGTCCCCAGTGTCCCCAGTCCCCATTCCCAGTGCTCCCAGTATCCCCAGTGCTCCCAGTCTGACCAGCCACCCCCCGCCGTCGCTCCCAGTGTCCCCATTCCCCATTCCCAGTATCCCCAGTATCCCCAGTATCCCCAGTATGTCTGACCAGCCACCCCCCGCCGTCGCTCCCAGTGCTCCCAGTAACCCCTCCCAGTATCCCCAGTCCCTCCCAGTCCCTCCCAGTGCTCCCAGTCTGACCAGCCACCCCCCGCCGTCGCTCCCAGTGTCCCCATTCCCCATTCCCAGTATTCCCAGTATCCCCAGTATCCCCAGTATGTCTGACCAGCCACCCCCCGCCGTCGCTCCCAGTGTCCCCATTCCCCATTCCCAGTCCCTCCCAGTATTCCCAGTGTCCCCATTCCCCATTCCCAGTATTCCCAGTATCCCCAGTGCTCCCAGTCTGACCAGCCACCCCCCGCCGTCGCTCCCAGTGTTCCCAGTGCTCCCAGTGTTCCCAGTAACCCCTCCCAGTGTCCCCAGTCCCCGTTCCCAGTGTTCCCAGTATGACCACTCATCCGCCTCCGTCGCTCCCAGTGCTCCCAGTGTCCCCAGTCCCCATTCCCAGTATCCCCATTCCCCATTCCCAGTATCCCCATTCCCCATTCCCAGTATCCCCAGTATATCTCACCAGCCACCCGCCGCCGTCGCTCCCAGTGTCCCCAGTGTCCCCAGTCCCCATTCCCAGTGCTCCCAGTCCCTCCCAGTGCTCCCAGTCTGACCAGCCAGCCGCCGCCGTCGCTCCCAGTGTCCCCATTCCCCATTCCCAGTATCCCCAGTGTCCCCAGTCCCCATTCCCAGTGCTCCCAGTCCCCATTCCCAGTGCTCCCAGTGTCCCCATTCCCCATTCCCCATTCCCAGTATCCCCAGTATGTCTGACCAGCCACCCTCCGCCGTCGCTCCCAGTGCTCCCAGTCCCCATTCCCAGTGCTCCCAGTCCCCATTCCCAGTGCTCCCAGTCTGACCAGCCACCCCCCGCCGTCGCTCCCAGTGTCCCCATTCCCCATTCCCAGTATTCCCAGTGCTCCCAGTATCCCCAGTATCCCCAGTCCCCCCAGTATGTCTGACCAGCCAGCCGCCGCCGTCGCTCCCAGTGTTCCCAGTAACCCCATTCCCAGTGCTCCCAGTCCCTCCCAGTCCCTCCCAGTGCTCCCAGTCTGACCAGCCACCCCCCGCCGTCGCTGTCCATGTCGCAGAAGACTCGCAGGGCCCTGCCGGGGTCGCCGCCGAGGAAGATGAGGGTGGCCCGGGAGGGGCCGGGCCCGTTCCGCTGCTCCTCCCGACAGTCCCGGGGGTGCGGGTGGGGGAGGGGCGCTGCGGTCACCCCCGAACCCCAAAAATGGGGGGGGGGATGGGGGGAGGGGGGTGGGATTGAGGGTGGTGGTGAAAAAATCGGGAAGAATTGGGAAAAATCGGGAAAAATCGGGAATAAATCGAAATAATCGGAAATAATCGGAAATAATCGGAGATAATCGGAGATAATCGGAAATAATCGGAAATAATCGGAAATAATCGGAAATAATCGGAAATAATCGGAAATAATCCGAAAGAAACCGAAATAATCGGAAATAATCCGAAATAATCCGAAATAATCCCAAAAGAAACAAAAAAAAAAGCCAAACAATCCGAAATAAACCAGAATAATCCAAAATAATCCAAAAGAAACCAAATAAACCAAAATAATCCCAAAAGAAATAAAAATAAAGCCAAATATTTCGGATTATTTGGGATTATTTAGGATTAGTTGGGATTATTTCGGATTATTTCGGAAATAATTGGAAATAATTGGAAATAATCCGAAAGAAACCAAAATAATCCCAAAAGAAATAAAAATAAAGCCAAATATTTGGGATTATTTCAGATTATTTCGAATTATTTCGGATTATTTGGCTTTATTTTTATTTATTTTGGGATTATTTTGGGATTATTTCGGATTATTTGGCTTTATTTTTATTTATTTTGGGATTATTTTGGTTTCTTTCGGATTATTTCCAATTATTTCCAATTATTTCCGAAATAATCGGAAATAATCCAAAATAAACCCAAAATTAACCAAAGAAAGCCAAATAATCCCAAATAAAGGCAAAATAATCCCAAATAATCCAAATAATCCCAAATAACCCCCAAATAAACCCCAAATAATCCCAATAAGCCTCGAACCCCAAAATAACCCCAAATAAACCCCCCCAAAAAACCCAAAACCCGAAATAAACCCCAAATAAACCCGAAATAAACCCCAAAAAACGCCAAAAAAAAACCCCCCAAACCCCCCAAAACCCCCAAATACTCCCCAAAAAACCCCAAATAACCCCAAATAATCCCAAAATAACCCCACATAAACCCCAAAACACCCCCCAAAAACCCCAAATCCCCCCCAAAAAACCCCAAATAAACCCCAAATAATCCCAAAATAACCCCCCAAAAGCCCCAATAAATTTCAAATAAAACCCAAATAAACCCCAAATAAAACCCAAATAAACCCCCCCAAAACCCCCAAAACCCCAAATAAACTCCAAATAAACCCCCAATAATGCCCCCAAAACCCCCCCAAAACCCCAAAAAACCCCAATAACCCCAAATAAACCCCAAATAAGCCCCAAATAAACCCCCCAAAACCCCCAATAACCCCAAATAAACTTTAAATAACCCCCCCAAAACCCCCCAAAAACCCAAATAAACCCCAAATAAACGCCAAAATAACCCCCAAAACCCCCCAAAAACCCAAATAAACCCCAAATAAACCCCCAAAAAACCCCCAAAATCCCCCAAAACCCCCCCAAAACCCCCAAATAAACCCCAAATAAACCTCCCAAAACCCCCCAATAACCCCAAATTAACTTCAAATAACCCCCAAAACCCCCAAATAAACCCCCCAAAAAAACCCCAAAATAACCCCAAATAACCCCCCCAAAACCCCAAAACACCCCCCAAAATAATCCCAAAATAACCCCAAAAAAACCCCTCAAAAACCCCAAATAAACCCCAAAATAACCCCAAAATAACCCCAAATAAACCCCCCAAAAACCCCCCAATAACCCCAAATAAACCCCAAATAAACCCCAAATAAACTCCTAATAAACCCCCCAACCCCCCCAATTAAACCCCAAATAACCCCCCCAAAAACCCCCAAAATCCCCAAAAAAACCCCCAAAAACCCCAAATAAACCCCAAAACCCCAAAAAAGCCCCCAAATAAATCCCAAATAAAGCCCCCAAAAACCCCCCCAAAACCCCCCCAAAACCCCAAAACCCCCCAAAAACCCCCCAATAAACCCCAAATAAACCCCAAATATCCCCAAAATAGCCCCAAAAAAGCCCCAAATAAACCCCAAATAAATCCCCCAAAACCCCCAAAATAACCCCACATAAACCCCAAAACACCCCTCAAAAACCCCAAATTCCCCCCAAAACCCCAAATAACCCCAAATTAACTTCAAATAACCCCCAAAACCCCCAAATAAACCCCAAATAAATCCCAAAAAAACCCCCCAAATAACCCCAAATAACCCCCCCAAAACCCCCCAAAAACCCAAATAAACCCCCAAAAAACCCCAAATAAACCCCAAAAACCCCCAAAAAATCCCAATAACCCCAAATAAATTTCAAATAAAACCCAAATAAACCCCAAATAAAACCCCAAAAAAACCCCAAATAAACCCCCAAAAAACCTCCCAAAACCCCCCAATAACCCCAAATTAACTTCAAATAACCCCCAAACCCACAAATAAACCCCAAATAAACCCCAAATAAATCCCCAAAAAACCCCCAAAAAACCCGAAACCCCCCCAAAACCCCCCCAAATACTCCCAAAATAACCCCAAATAACCCCAAATATCCCAAAAGAACCCCCAAATAAACCCCAAATAAACCCCAAATAACCCCAAATAAACCCCAAAAACCCCCCAAAAACCCCAATAACCCCAAATAAACCCCAAATAATCCCAAAATAACCCCCCAAAAGCCCCAATAAATTTCAAATAAAACCCAAATAAACCCCAAATAAAACCCAAATAAACCCCCCCAAAACCCCCAAAACCCCAAATAAACTCCAAATAAACCCCCAATAATGCCCCCAAAACCCCCCCAAAACCCCAAAAAACCCCAATAACCCCAAATAAACCCCAAATAAGCCCCAAATAAACCCCCCAAAACCCCCAATAACCCCAAATAAACTTTAAATAACCCCCCCAAAACCCCCCAAAAACCCAAATAAACCCCAAATAAACCCCCAAAAAACCCCCAAAATCCCCAAAAACCCCCCCCAAAACCCCCAAATAAACCCCAAATAAACCTCCCAAAACCCCCCAATAACCCCAAATTAACTTCAAATAACCCCCAAAACCCCCAAATAAACCCCCCAAAAAAAACCCAAATAACCCCAAATAACCCCCCCAAAACCCCAAAACACCCCCCAAAATAATCCCAAAATAACCCCAAAAACCCCCTCAAAAACCCCAAATAAACCCCAAAATAACCCCAAAATAACCCCAAATAAACCCCCCAAAAACCCCCCAATAACCCCAAATAAACCCCAAATAAACCCCAAATAAACCCCAAATAAACTCCTAATAAACCCCCCAACCCCCCCAATTAAACCCCAAATAACCCCCCCCAAAAACCCCCAAAATCCCCAAAAAAACCCCCAAAAACCCCAAATAAACCCCAATAAACCCCAAAATAACCCCAAATAACCCCCCCAAAACCCCTCAAAACCCCAAATAAACCCCAAAACCCCAAAAAAGCCCCAAATAAATCCCAAATAAAGCCCCCAAAAACCCCCCCAAAACCCCCCCAAAACCCCAAAACCCCCAAAAACCCCCCAATAAACCCCAAATAAACCCCAAATATCCCCAAAATAGCCCCAAAAAAGCCCCAAATAAACCCCAAATAAATCCCCCAAAACCCCCAAAATAACCCCACATAAACCCCAAAACACCCCTCAAAAACCCCAAATTCCCCAAAAACCCCAAATAACCCCAAATTAACTTCAAATAACCCCCAAAACCCCCAAATAAACCCCAAATAAATCCCAAAAAAACCCCCAAATAACCCCAAATAACCCCCCAAAACCCCCAAAAACCCAAATAAACCCCCAAAAAACCCCAAATAAACCCCAAAAACCCCCAAAAAATCCCAATAACCCCAAATAAATTTCAAATAAAACCCAAATAAACCCCAAATAAAACCCCAAAAAAACCCCAAATAAACCCCCAAAAAACCTCCCAAAACCCCCCAATAACCCCAAATTAACTTCAAATAACCCCCAAACCCACAAATAAACCCCAAATAAACCCCAAAATAACCCTAAAAAACCCCCCAAAACCCCTCAAAAACCCAAATAAACCCCAAAATAACCCCAAAATAACCCCAAAAAACCCCCCAAAAACCCCAAATAAACCCCAAATAAATCCCCAAAAAACCCCCAAAAAACCCGAAACCCCCCCAAAACCCCCCCAAATACTCCCAAAATAACCCCAAATAACCCCAAATATCCCAAAAGAACCCCCAAATAAACCCCAAATAAACCCCAAATAACCCCAAATAAACCCCAAAAACCCCCAAAAACCCCAATAACCCCAAATAAAACCCAAAATAACCCCAAATAACCCCAAAATAACCCCCAAAACCCCCAAAAAACCCCCAAAATCCCCCAAAAACCCCCCAAAAACCCCAAATAAACCCCAAATAAACCCCCCAAAACCCCCAAATAACCCCCCCAAAAAACCCCAAAATAACCCCAAATAACCCCCCCAAAACCCCTCAAAAACCCAAATAAACCCCAAAATAACCCCAAAAAACCCCAAAAGAACCCCCAATAAACCCCAAATAAACCCCCCAAAAACCCCCAAATAACCCCAAAAAACCCCCCCAAAACCCCCCAAACCCCCAAAACAACCCCAAATAAACCCCAAATAACCCCAAATAAACCCCAAAAAACCCCCCAAAACCCCAAATAACCCCAAATAAACCCCAAATATCCCCAAAATAGCCCCAAAAAAGCCCCAAATAAACCCCAAATAAATCCCCCAAAACCTCCCCAAAACCCCCCAAAAACCCCAAATAAACCCCAAATAAACCCCCAAAAAACCCCCCAAACCCCCCAAATAACCCCAAATAAACGCCAAATAACCCCAAATAAACCCCAAATAACCCCCAAAAAACCCCCCAAAAACCCCCAAAACCCCCAAATAAACCCCAAATAAACCCCTCAAAAACCCGAAATAAACCCCAAAACACCCCCAAAATAACCCCAAAACCCCCCCAAACCCCCCCAAACCCCCTCCCCGTGCCCCGTCCCCACTCACGGGTGTCGAAGGTCACCTCCATGGGGTCACTGTCGGGGTGTCCCCCCCGGCCCCACAGCCTGGCCCCATAGCGGGCCTGGGGCTGCAGCCCCCACAGCTGCTGTGACGTCACCTCGGGGGGCAGCCGCAGGGTCTGGGGGGGGACACAAAAAGGGGGGGGGGGGTTTTGGGGTGACCCCAATACCCAATAGGGACAGAGGGGTCCCCAGGGGGGGTTTTGGGGTCACCCAGGGGGGGTTTTGGGGTCCTAAAAGCGTTTTTGGGGTCTCCCAGGGTGGTATTGGGGTCCCCCAGGGGGGGTATTGGGGTCCTTAGGGGGGTTTTGGGGTCCTCAGGGGGGGTTTTGGGGTCCCCAGGGTGGTTTTGGGGTCCTAAAAGCGTTTTTGGGGTCCCCCGGGGGGGGGTTGGGGTCCCAAAGGCGTTTTTGGGGTCCCCCAGGGTGGTATTGGGGTCCCTTAGGGGGGTATTGGGGTCCTTAGGGGGGTTTTGGGGTCCCCCAGGGGTCTTTTGGGGTCCCCCAGGGTGGTATTCGGGGTCCTAAAAGCGTTTTTGGGGTCACCCAGGGGGATATTGGGGTCCTTAGGGGGGGTTTTGGGGTCCCAAATGCATTTTTGGGGTCCCTCAAAGGCATTTTTGGGGTCCCCCTGGGGGGTTTTGGGGTCCTAAAACCATTTTTGGGGTCACCCAGGGGGGTATTGGGATCCTTAGGGGGGTTTTGGGGTCCCCAGGGGGGTTTGTGGGGTGACCCCAATAGGGACAGAGGGGTCACCCAGGGGGGGTTTTGGGGACCCCCGGGGGGGTTTGGGGGTCCCAAAGGCGTTTTTGGGGTCCCCCAGAGCTGTTACTGGGACCCCCAGGGGGGGTTTGGGGGTCCTAAAGGCATTTTTGGGGTCCCCAGGGGGAGTTTGGGGTCCCTAGAAGGGTTTTGGGGTCCTAAAACCATTTTTGGGGTCCCCCAGGGGGGGTTTGGGGTCCTTAGCGGGGTTTTGGGGTCCCAAATGCATTTTTGGGGTCTCTCAAAGGCATTTTTGGGGTCCCCAGGGGGGGTTTGGGGTCCTTAGCGGGGGTTTGGGGTCCCAAATGCATTTTTGGGGTCTCTCAAAGGCATTTTTGGGGCCCCCCAAGGGGATTTCGGGGTCCTAAAATCATTTTTGGGGTCCCCATGGGGGTATTGGGGTCCCCCAGGGGGTTTTGGGTCCTCAAAGCGTTTTTGGGGTTCCCAGGGATCTTTTGGGGTGCCCGGGGGGGGTTTGGGGTTCCCAGGGGGGTTTGTGGGGTGACCCCAATAGGGACAGAGGGGTCACCCAGGGGGGGTTTTGGGGACCCCCGGGGGGGTTTGGGGGTCCCAAAGGCGTTTTTGGGGTCCCCCAGAGCTGTTACTGGGACCCCCAGGGGGGGTTTTGGGGTCCTAAAATAATTTTTGGGGTCCCCAGGGGGAGTTTGGGGTCCCTAGAAGGGTTTTGGGGTCCTAAAAGCGTTTTTGGGGTCCCCCCGAGGTGTTATTGGGGTCCCAGGGGTCTTTTGGGGTCACCCGGGGGGTTTTGGGGTCACCCAGGGGGGTTTTGGGGATCCCAGGGAGGTTTTGGGGTCCTAAAACCATTTTTGGGGTCCCCCAGGGGGATATTGGGATCCTTAGGGGGGTTTTGGGGTCCCCCAGGGGGGTTTGGGTTTCTCAGGGGGGGTTTGAATTTTTTGAATTTTTTTTTTTTCGTTTCTTTTTTTTTTAATTTTTTTTTTTTTTTGGGGTGGGGGTCGTTACCTGCTGGGGCCCCCCGGGGGGATTTTGGGGTTCCCATGGGGGGGGTTTTGGGGTTCCCAGGGAGGTTTTGGGGTCCCATATTGGGGGGACACCCTGGGGGGGAATTTTTTTTTCGTTTCCTTTTTTTTTTTTTTTTTAATTTTTTTTTTTTTTTTGGGGTGGGGGTCGTTACCTGCTGGGGTCCCCCGAGGGGATTTTGGGGTTCCCGAGGGGATTTTGGGGTTCCCGGGGGGATTTTGGGGTTCCCGGGGGGGTTTTGGGTTCCCAGGGGGGTTTTGGGGTCCCATATTGGGGGGGGACACCCGGGGGGCGAATTTTCTTTTCGTTCCTTTTTTTTTCTTTTTTTTTTTTTTTTTGGGGTGGGGGTCGTTACCTGTTGGGGACCCCCGAGGGGATTTTGGGGTTCCCAGGGGGGGTTTGGGGTCCCCCAGGGGGGTTTTTGGGTTCCCAGGGGGGGTTTTGGGGTCCCATATTGGGGGGGACACCCGGGGGGGGGAATTTTTTTTTCGTTTCTTTTTTTTTAATTTTTTTTTTTTTTGGGGTGGGGGTCGTTACCTGCTGGGGCCCCCCGAGGGGGATTTTGGGGTTCCCAGGGGGGGTTTTGGGGTCCCATATTGGAGGGGACACCCGGGGGGGGAATTTTTTTCTCGTTTCTTTTTTTTTTAATTTTTTTTTTTTTGGGGTGGGGGTCGTTACCTGCTGGGCCCCCCCGAGGGGGCCGTACTGCAGCTCGTAGCCACCGGGGGGCGCTCGCGGAGGTCCCAGTGCAGGCCAGCGCTGCGGGGCCACAGCGAGGCCACCCACAGAGTCCCGGGGCCACCTGGGCAAGGACACCCCCAAAATCCCCCTCTGACACCCCCAAAAAACCGCGGGGGTCACCCCCAAAACCCCCCCCCCCCCAAACACGGCCCAGCTCCACCAAAGACCCTCCCCCAGTTTCTCCCAGTTTCTCCCAGTTTCTCCCAGTTCTCTGAGTTCTTCCCAGTTCCCTCCAGTTCCTCCAGTCCCAGTTTCCCTCAGTTCTCCAGTTGTCCCCAGTTCCTTCCAGTTGCCCCAGTCCCCCCAGTTCCCCAACCTCCCAGCTATCCAGGTTCCCCAGTCCCCAGTCCCATTTCCTCAGTTCTCCCAGTTCCTCCCAGTTCCCTCCAGTTCCCTCCAGTTCCCCGTTCCCCAAAAACCTCCCAGTTATCCCAGTTCCCCCAGTCCCCATTTCCTCCAGTTCCCCCAGTTCCCAAAACCTCCCAGTTGTCCCCAGTTTCCCCAGTTCCCCCAGTTCCCCCAGTTCTCCAAACCTCCCAGTTCCCCCAGTTCCCCCAGTTCCTCCAGTTCCCCAGTTCCCCCCAGTCCATTCCAGTTCCCCCAGTTCCCCAATCCTCCCAGTCGTCCCCAGTTCCCCCAGTTCCCTCCAGTTCCCCCAGTTCCCCAAATCTCCTAGTTGTCCCCAGTTCTCCAGTTCGCCCAGTTCGCCCAGTTCATTCCAGTTCCCCCAGGTCCACAATCCTCCCAGTTATCCCCCAGTTCCTCCAGTTCCCCAAATGTCCCAGTTGTCCCCAGTTCCCAGTCCCCAGTTCCTCCAGTTCCCCAAACCTCCCAGTTCCCCCAGTTCCTTCCAGTTCCCCCAGTTCCTCCAGTTCCCCAAACCCCCCAGTTATCCCCAGTTCCCTCCAGTTCCCTCCAGTTCCCTCCAGTTCCCCCAGTTCCCCAAGTCTCCCAGTTGTCCCCAGTTCCCCCAGTTCCCTCCAGTTCCCCCAGTTTCCAGTTCCCTCAATTCTCCCAGTTGTCCCCAGTTCCCTCCAGTTGTCCCCAGTTCCCTCCAGTTCCCCCAGTCCCCTCCCGTTCTCCCAGTTCCCCCAGTCCCCAGTTCCCCCAGTCCCCATTTCCCCAGTCCCCAGTTCTTCCAGTTCCTCCAGTTGCCCCCAGTTCCCCAAACCTCCCAGTTATCCCCAGCTCCTCCAGTTATCCCAGTTCCCCCAGTTTCCCCAGTCCCCAAACCTCCCAGTTGTCCTCAGTTTCCTCCAGTTCCCCCAGTCCCCAGTTCCCTCCAGTACTCCAGTTCCCCCAGTTCCTCCCAGTTCCCCCAGTCCCCAGTTCCCCCAGTTCCTCCAGTTCCCCCAGTTCCCCAAATCTCCCAGTTGTCCCCAGTTCCCCAGTTCCCTCCAGTTCTCCCAGTTCCCCCAACCTCCCAGTTCCCCCAGTCCCCATTTCCCCAGTCCCCAGTTCCCCCAGTCCCCAGTTCTTCCAGTTCCTCCAGTTCCCCCAGTCCCCAAACTTCCCAGTTATCCCCAGCTCCTGCAGTTATCCCCAGTTCCCCCAGTTTCCCCAGTCCCCAAACCTCCCAGTTGTCCTCAGTTCCTCCAGTCCCCAGTTCCCTCCAGTACTCCCAGTTCCCCCAGTTCCTTCCAGTTCCCCCAGTTCCCCAAACCCCCCAGTTGTCCCCAGTTCCCCCAGTCCCCAGTTCCTCCAGTTCCCCCAGTTCCCCAAACCCCCCTGTTATCCCCAGTTCCCCCAGTTCTCCCAGTTCCCCCAGTTCCCCAATCCTCCCAGTTCCCCCAGTTGCACAATCTTCCCAGTCATCCCCAGTTCCTCCAGTTCCTCCCAGTTCCCCCAGTGCCTCATAATCCCCTCCCAGTTACCCCCAGGCCTCAGAGCCCCCAGTTACCCCCAGTTCCCCAAACCTCCCAGTTGTCCCCAGTTTCCCCAGTCGCCAGTTTCCCCAGTTTCCCCAGTCTCCAAACCCCCCAGTTCCCCCAGTCCCCAGTTCCCAGTTCCTCCAGTTCCCCCAGTCCCCCAAACCTCCCAGTTATCCCCAGTTCCTCCAGTCCCCAGTTCCCTCCAGTTCCCCAAACCCCCCAGTTATCCCCAGTTCCCCCAGTCCCCAGTTCCCCCAGTCCCCCAAACCTCCCAGTTGTCCCCAGTTCCTCCAGTTCCCCCAGTTCCCTCCAGTTCTCCCAGTTCCCCCAGTCCCCAGTTCCCCCAGTCCCCATTTCCCCAGTCCCCAGTTCTTCCAGTTCCTCCAGTTGCCCCCAGTTCCCCAAACCTCCCAGTTATCCCCAGCTCCTCCAGTTATCCCCAGTTCCCCCAGTTTCCCCAGTCCCCAAACCTCCCAGTTGTCCTCAGTTCCTCCAGTTCCCCCAGTCCGCAGTTCCCCCAGTTCCCCAAACCTCCCAGTTCCCCCAGTTCCCCCAGTTCTCCCAGTTCCCCCAGTTCCCCAATCCTCCCAGTTCCCCCAGTTGCACAATCCTCCCAGTCATCCCCAGTTCCTCCAGTTCCTCCCAGTTCCCCCAGTGCCTCATAATCCCCTCCCAGTTACCCCCAGGCCTCAGAGCCCCCAGTTGCCCCCAGTTCACCCCAGTCTCCTGTTTCCCCCAGTTCCCCAAACCTCCCAGTTGTCCCCAGTTCCCTCCAGTTCACCCAGTTATCCCCAGTTCCTCCAGTTCCCCCAATTCCCTCCAGTTCTCCCAGTCCCCAGTTCCCCCAGTTCCCCCAGTTCCCTCCAGTTCTCCCAGTCCCCAGTTCCTCCAGTTCCCCCAGTCCCCAAACCTCCCAGTTATCCCCAGTTCCCCCAGTCCCCATTTCCTCCAGTTCCCCCAATTCCCCAAAACCTCCCAGTTATCCCCAGTTCCCTCCAGTTCTCCCAGTCCCCAGTTCCTCCAGTTCCCCCAGTTCCCCAAACCTCCCAGTCCCCAGTCCCCTCCAGTTCCCCCAGTCCCCAGTTCCTCCAGTTCCCTCCAGTTCCCCCAGTTCCCCCAGTCCCCCCAGTTCCCCAAACCCTCCCCTAATCCCCAGTTCCCCCCAGTCCTCTGGCTACCCCCAGCTCCCAGTTTTGCCCAGTTGCTCCCAGTCCCCCTCTAATCCCAGTTCTCCCTGGTCCCTGAGCTGTCCCAGTCCCCCCAAAACCGTTCCCAGTCACCCCAGTAACGAATCCCCCATTTTCCTCCAGTTCCCCCAAGTCCCTCCCAGTTCACCCCCAGTATCCCCCCAAATCCTCCCCAGTGCCCAGTTTCCTCCCAGTATTTCCCAGTCCTCAGCTCCACCCCGGCCCCAGTTTGCCCCAGTTCCAACCAGTCCCCCCCAGCTTTTCCCAGTTCCCCCCAGTCCCGGGGGGATCAGGAGCTCCACTCCCCCAAATCTCCACTCCCCACCAACCCCTGCTCTCAATTTCCCCTGAACCCCCAAATCCCCCGCGCCCCCCGAGCTGCCCCCGGGCCCCCCCTCCATCCCCATCCCCAGGTGGGGGTCCTGGGGGCATCCCCGCAGCCCCTCACCTGTGGTGACGTCAGTGGTCACGTGGTCGGTCCTTTTCCCACCTTGCAGCCCATAGAGGTGGAAGCGGTACCGGCGGGACGGGGACAGCCCCGGCACCGTCACCGAGCGGGACTCGCCATCCATGGGCAGGGCCTGGGGCTGGCCCTGGGCATCCCGGTACTGCAGCACAAAGGAGTCAAAGGAGCCCTTGGGGACGCTCCACTGCAGCCCCACGGAGTCTGCGGTGACGTTGGAGAACCTCAGCTCTCCCAGCGCTGGCCGGGCCGAGGGGGGCTCAGAGGTCGGGGTCTCGTTTTGGGGTTGTGCAGTTTGGAGATCGTCAGCTCTGGGGGGCTCGGTTGAGGTGTCCATTGGGGGTGAGGGCAGATCCTCGGGGTTGGCTGCAGCAACAACAGAGAGGGGACACTGATGGTTGGGGGCAGTGGTTTGTCCTTCCATCATCCATCATCCATCATCCATCCTCCATCCATCATCCATCATCCATCCATCATCCATCATCCATCCATCATCCATCATCCATCATCCATCATCCATCATCCATCCATCCATCCATCATCCATCATCCATCATCCATCCATCATCCATCATCCATCCATCATCCATCCATCCATCCATCCATCCATCCATCCATCCATCCATCATCCATCCATCATCCATCATCCATCATCCATCCATCATCCATCATCCATCCATCATCCATCATCCATCCATCATCCATCCATCCATCATCCATCATCCATCATCCATCATCCATCCATCATCCATCATCCATCCATCATCCATCCATCCATCATCCATCCATCATCCATCATCCATCATCCATCATCCATCATCCATCATCCATCATCCATCCATCATCCATCCATCATCCATCCATCCATCCATCCATCATCCATCCATCATCCATCATCCATCCATCATCCATCCATCATCCATCATCCATCCATCATCCATCCATCCATCATCCATCATCCATCATCCATCCATCATCCATCATCCATCATCCATCCATCCATCCATCATCCATCCATCATCCATCATCCATCCATCATCCATCCATCATCCATCATCCATCATCCATCATCCATCCATCCATCATCCATCCATCATCCATCATCCATCATCCATCCATCATCCATCATCCATCCATCATCCATCATCCATCCATCATCCATCATCCATCCATCATCCATCCATCCATTATCCATCATCCATCATCCATCATCCATCATCCATCATCCATCCATCCATCATCCATCCATCATCCATCCATCCATCCATCCATCCATCCATCCATCCATCCATCATCCATCATCCATCCATCATCCATCCATCATCCATCATCCATCCATCATCCATCCATCATCCATCATCCATCCATCATCCATCCATCATCCATCCATCATCCATCATCCATCATCCATCATCCATCCATCCATCATCCATCCATCATCCATCATCCATCCATCATCCATCCATCATCCATCATCCATCCATCATCCATCCATCATCCATCATCCATCCATCCATCATCCATCCATCATCCATCCATCATCCATCATCCATCATCCATCCATCATCCATCATCCATCATCCATCATCCATCCATCCATCATCCATCCATCATCCATCATCCATCCATCATCCATCCATCATCCATCATCCATCCATCATCCATCCATCATCTATCATCCATCATCCATCATCCATCATCCATCATCCATCCATCATCCATCATCCATCCATCATCCATCATCCATCCATTATCCATCCATCCATCATCCATCCATCCATCCATCCAAACAAACATCAATCCCTTCATCACTCCACCCTCCCATGGTCCCAGACATTTTTCCATCTCCAAGCCATCTCCAGTTTCTCCTCCCAGTTCCACCCATTGCTCCTTCCCCACCCCATCACAATCAGTCAAAAATCCCAGAAAACTTCTGCTCACTGATTGATACATCCTGCCTGCCTATTGACCAACACTCCATCACCCATGTATCCATATATCCATGTATCCATGTATCCATATATCTGTATATCCATGTATCCATATATCCATATATCCATATATCCATGTATCCATATATCCATATATCCATATATCCATATATCCATATATCCATATATCCATTTATCCATATATCCATATATCCATGTATCCATATATCCCTATATCCATATATCCATGTATCCATGTATCCATGCATCCATGTATCCACGTATCCATATATCCATATATCCATATATCCATGTATCCATGTATCCATGTTTCCACGTATCCATATATCCAGATATCCATGTATCCATATATCCATATATCCACATATCCATATATCCATGTATCCATGTGTCCATATATCCATATATCCATGTATCCATATATGCATGTATCCATATACCCATGTATCCATATATCCATATGTCCATATGTCCATATATCCATATATCCATATATCCATATATCCATATATCCATATATCCATATATCCATATATCCACATACCCATACATCCATTTATCCATATATCCATATATCCATATATCCCTATATCCCTATATCCATGTATCCATATATCCATATATCCATATATCCCTATATCCATGTATCCATATATCCATATATCCATATATCCATATATCCATATATCCATGTATCTATTTACCCATATATCCATGTATCCATATATCCATCTATCCATATATCCATGTATCCATATATCCACATATCCATATATCCACATATCCATATATCCCTATATCCCTATATCCATGTATCCGTGTATCCACCCATGTACCCAGCCCTCCATCCATCCTTTCCCCATCCACATCTGCCGGCATCCAACGCTGTTCACATCCATCCTTCTACTCACGGCTCCATCCAGCCCTCCGGGCATCCCTCCATGATCCTCCTTTTCCTCCATCTTTCCATCAACCTCTCCATCCCTTCTCCCATCTCTCCAACCCTTCCACCCTCTGGCCTTCCCCCTCACCTGTGACAACATCAGTGGACACGCGGTCAATCCTTTTGCCTCCCCTCAGCCCATAGAGGTGGAAGCGGTACCGGCGGGACGGGGACAGCCCCGGCACCGTCACCGAGCGGGACTCGCCATCGACGGCCAGAGCCTGGGGCTGGCCCTGGGCATCCCGGAACTGCAGCGTGAAGGAGTCAAAGGAGCCCTTGGGGACGCTCCACTGCAGCCCCACGGAGCTGGGAGTGACACTGGACACTCTCAACTTGCCCAGCACCACCTGCCCCTGGTCAGCCTCAGTGTGGGGCTGCTCCGTTTGGGGCTGTTCAGGTTTGTGCTCTTCAGGCTGGGGCTCCTCCGAGGGCGGGGGCGGCTGCTCAGGCACTGCCGTGTCTGTGATGGAGAGGAGATGGAGATGGGTGTGAGAATCGACATGTTCATCGAACCATCCATGAATCCATCATCCATGAATCCATCCATCATCCATCATCCATCCATCATCCATCCATCCATCCATCCATCCATCCATCATCCATCATCCATCATCCATCATCCATCATCCATCCATCATCCATCATCCATCCATCATCCATCATCCATCATCCATCATCCATCATCCATCATCCATCATCCATCATCCATCCATCATCCATCCACCCATCATCCATCCATCATCCATCATCCATCATCCATCATCCATCATCCATCATCCATCCATCATCCATCCATCATCCATCATCCATCATCCATCATCCATCCATCATCCATCATCCATCATCCATCCATCATCCATCCACCCATCATCCATCCATCATCCATCATCCATCATCCATCATCCATCATCCATCATCCATCCATCATCCATCCATCATCCATCCATCATCCATCCATCATCCATCATCCATCCATCATCCATCATCCATCCATCATCCATCATCCATCCATCCATCATCCATCCATTCTCCATCCATCCATCCATCCATCCACACTTTCATCTCCTGGATCATTCATTCCAGCCTCCATCATCCACACGTGGATTTCCATGTGGCTTTTCCCACAATTGATCCATCAGCTTCTCCCTCCATTGGATCATTCAATAATCAAACGATTGGATCTGTCAAACCACCGACTCCAACACCCATCATCATCATCATCATCATCATCATCATCATCATCATCATCATCATCATCCATGCATCCTCCATCCATTATTCTTCCATCCTTGACCCTTCCTTTATCCTTCAGCCAATCCTTAAATCCATTCTCCAACCCCCTTAACTGCCCTCACCTCCCAACCCTCACCCTGACACCCCTGCCCTTACCCAGGGCAAGAACCAGACCCGGGTTCAATTACAGGAGCCCCCATCTGGCCACTGGGGTGTTCATCACCAATCCATGCAATCCCCCCATCCACTGATCCATCACCCACCATCCTCATCATCCAACACCCAATGGCCATCGCTCCCACCCAGAGCTGCTCCCAACGCCCCAGCTCTGGGATGGAGGATGGAGGAGTGTGGGGGGGATGATGGATGATGGGTGATGGATGATGGGTGATGGGTGATGGGTGATGGATGGATGATGGATGGATGGATGATGGATGGATGATGGATGATGGATGATGGATGATGGGGGATGGATGATGGATGATGGGGGATGGATGATGGATGGGTGATGGGTGATGGATGATGGATGATGGATGGATGATGGATGGATGATAGATGGATGATGGATGGATGATGGATGATGGATGATGGATGATGGATCCCAGTGGTCCCTGACCAATGACTGTTCCCGTCTCACCTGTGATGACATCAGTGGACACGTGGTCAGTCCTTTTCCCATCCTGCAATCCATAGAGGTGGAAGCGGTACCGGCGGGACGGGGACAGCCCCGGCACCGTCACCGAGCGGGACTCGCCATCCATGGGCAGGGCCTGGGGCTGGCCCTGGGCATCCCGGTACTGCAGCACAAAGGAGTCAAAGGAGCCCTTGGGGACGCTCCACTGCAGCCCCACAGAGTCTGGGCTCACACTGGACACTCTCAGATCCTCCAGCACCGGCTGGGCTGGAGCGGCCTCAGATGTTGGGGCCTCAGTTTGGGGTTTCTCAGGCTCTGGTTCCTCTGAGGGCAGGGACAGCTCCTCTGGCTCTTCTGCAGCTGGGACGGAGAGAGAACAGTGATGGGTGCCTCCATCCAATCATCCATTCACACTTCCACACTTCCATACCTCGATATTCTCGACTATTCATTCTGGCCCCCATCCATCCATCCACCCATCCATCCATCCATCCCAACTTCCCAACCACTCCTCCACCTACTTCCTTCAGTTTGGACAGGAACCCGCCCAACATCCAGACCAGAATCTGTAAAACCATTCAGTTGTTCATCCTTCATGGATGGAAACTCATGACGATGATGATCATGGATGGCAATGATGAATATTAATGATGATCGTTAATTGTTGATGGTTGATGTTGATGATGAGTAATCATCATGATGGATGATGATGATGATGATGATGATGATGATGATGATGATGATGATGATGATGATGATGATGGTGGGTGCTGTTCAATGGGTCAGTGGAAGGGTTGATTGTTGACTGCATGATGCCAGACTAGCAAAGTGCTTGATGTGGGGTGGCGATGGGATGGGAATGGAAACCTTGGATTCACCCATCCCTTAATGGCTCTACCTCTCCATCCCTCCATCACTCTCTCATCCCTTCTTTCGTCTGACTTTCCCTCTCACCTGTGGTGATGTCAGTGGAGACATGGTCAATCTTCTTCCTGCCCCTCAGCCCATAGAGGTGGAAGCGGTACCGGCGGGACGGGGACAGCCCCGGCACCGTCACCGAGCGGGACTCGCCATCCATGGGCAGGGCCTGGGGCTGGCCCTGGGCATCCCGGTACTGCAGCACAAAGGAGTCAAAGGAGCCCTTGGGGACGCTCCACTGCAGCCCCACAGAGTCTGGGCTCACACTGGACACTCTCAGATCCTCCAGCACCGGCTGGGCTGGAGCGGCCTCAGATGTTGGGGCCTCAGTTTGGGGTTTCTCAGGCTCTGGTTCCTCTGAGGGCAGGGTCAGCTCCTCTGGCTCTTCTGCAGCTGCGATGGAGAAGGAACAGTGATGGGCCTGGGCATCTGCTTGTCCATCAACAAGTCCATCTCTCATCCACCCAATCAACCATCCAACCACCATCATCCATCCTTCCAATCCATGTCCATCCATTGCTCCAATCATGAGTCTTTCAATGACACATTTGTTTCAACCACATCTTTGACTTCTTCATCCATTGGATCATCCAACCATCAAATGACTGAACTGATCCTCAAAACCACAGATAAACTGACCCAACACCCATCATCCATCCATCCATCATCCATCCATCATCCATCATCCATGCACTGCCATTCCATTGTCCATCCATCATCCATTGTTCAGCCATCTTCCATCACCCATCATCATCATCATCATCCATCCACAATCGCAGTCATCATCATCAACACAATCATGCACTGATCCCTTCATCCTTCTACCTTGCCAACACTTCCACACATCTTCCATGACCAAGAGGGGAAACTGGGGAGAATTGGGAATGGAGGGACCAGAGATGGGTAATGGACGAATAATGGATCTGTCCAATTAAATAATGATGATGATGATGATGATGGATGATGGTGGGTGTTTGCCAGAGAAAGGCTCTATGGTTGGCTGGATGATGTTGATGTCAATGGGCACTGAAGGGCAGGTAGGGATGGGATTGGGATGGGATCTTTGATTGCTCCACCTCTCCATCCTTACAGCCACCTCTGCAACCCTTTCACTCTCTGACCTTCCCCCTTACCTGTGGTGACCTCAGTGGAGACATGGTCAATCTTCTTCCTGCCCCTCAGCCCATAGAGGTGGAAGCGGTACCGGCGGGACGGGGACAGCCCCGGCACCGTCACCGAGCGGGACTCGCCATCCATGGGCAGGGCCTGGGGCTGGCCCTGGGCATCCCGGTACTGCAGCACAAAGGAGTCAAAGGAGCCCTTGGGGACGCTCCACTGCAGCCCCACAGAGTCTGGGCTCACACTGGACACTCTCAGATCCTCCAGCACCGGCTGGGCTGGAGCAGCCTCAGATGTTGGGGCCTCAGTTTGGGGTTTCTCAGGCTCTGGTTCCTCTGAGGGCAGGGGCAGCTCCTCTGGTTCTTCTGCAGCTGTGACGGAGAGGGAACAGTGATGGGTGCCTCCATCCAAACATCCATCCAACACGTACCAAACAACCCATCCAAACACACCTCTAGACTTCCATATTCTGGACTATTCATTCTCGCACCTGTTATCCATCCATCCATCCATCCATCCATCCATCCATCCATCCATCCATCCATCCTTCCTTCCCATCACACATTCATCATCCAACACATCTCCCTACAGAATTCCACATCCATCGGGCTTTTTCTTACCACATCTCTACACGCCTTTATGCCTCACATCCCCATTTCTCAAAACCAATCTTCCATTCATCCATCATTAAATCCATTCTTGATGGAGAGATGATGAGGGAAGCATGGAAGGACAGATGGATTCATAATAATTGATGGATGATGCTGATGGTGATATATGGGAGATGTAGATGATGGATGACAATAGAGAGTCACTGGATTACTGGTGATGATGGATGATGGATGATGGATGATGGATGATGGATGATGGATGATGGAAGGTGTCAGTCAATACAGTGGTGGAAAGGCTGATGGTTGAACAAATGGCGCTGCTGGTGGCGATGTGATGGTGGCTGCCCTCTGGTGGGTATGTTATGGTAATGGGATCCCTTGGTGCCTCCATTTCTTGATCCTTCATCCCCCTGACCTTCCCCCTCACCTGTGGTGACCTCAGTGGAGACATGGTCAATCTTCTTCCTGCCCCTCAGCCCATAGAGGTGGAAGCGGTACCGGCGGGACGGGGACAGCCCCGGCACCGTCACCGAGCGGGACTCGCCATCCATGGGCAGGGCCTGGGGCTGGCCCTGGGCATCCCGGTACTGCAGCACAAAGGAGTCAAAGGAGCCCTTGGGGACGCTCCACTGCAGCCCCACAGAGTCTGGGCTCACACTGGACACTCTCAGATCCTCCAGCACCGGCTGGGCTGGAGCCGCCTCAGATGTTGGGGCCTCAGTTTGGGGTTTCTCAGGCTCTGGTTCCTCTGAGGGCAGGGGCAGCTCCTCTGGCTCTTCTGCAGCTGGGATGGAGAAGGAACAGTGATGGGTGCCTCCATCCAAACATCAATCCAACATGTACCAAACAATCCATCCATCCCCACTTCTAGACTTCCCTATTCTGGACTATTCAATTTGCCATCCATCCATCCATCCATCCATCCATCCATCCATCCATCCATCCATCCATTCTTCCCATCTCACTCCCAACATCCAACACAACTCCGTAGACAAATCCACATTCATTGGGCTCTTTCTTAACACATCTCTACACGACTTCACACGGTCCACCCCCATTTCCCAAAAATCTTCCATTCATCCATCACTGAATCCATCCTTGATGGAGAGAGGATGAGGGAAGCATGGAAAGACAGATGGATTCATGATAATTGATGGATGATGCTGATGGGGATATATGTGAGATGAAGATGATGGATGACAAGAGACAGTACCTGGATTGCTGGTGATGATGCATAATGGATAATGAATAATGGATAATTGATGATGGATAATGGATGATGAATAATAAATGATGGATAACGGATGATGGATAATGTGTGATGGATGATGGCTGGATAATGGATGATGGATAATGGACAATTGATGATGGGTGATGGATAATGGATGATGGCTGATGGATGATGGAAGGAGTCAGTCAATAGAGTGGTAGAAGGGTCAATGGTTGATCAAATGGTTCTGAGGCAATGGCTGCTCTCTGGTGGGTATGAGATGGGCATGGGATCCCTTGGTGCCTCCATTTCTTGATTCTTCATCCCATCTTGATCTTCCCCCTCACCTGTGGTGATATCGATGGAGACACGGTCAATCCTTTTGCCTCCCCTCAGCCCATAGAGGTGGAAGCGGTACCGGCGGGACGGGGACAGCCCCGGCACCGTCACCGAGCGGGACTCGCCATCCATGGGCAGGGCCTGGGGCTGGCCCTGGGCATCCCGGTACTGCAGCACAAAGGAGTCAAAGGAGCCCTTGGGGACGCTCCACTGCAGCCCCACAGAGTCTGGGCTCACACTGGACACTCTCAGATCCTCCAGCACCGGCTGGGCTGGAGCGGCCTCAGATGTTGGGGCCTCGGTTTGGGGTTTCTCCTCTTGGGGCTCCTCTGAGGGCAAGGCTTCTTCAATGCCTGCATTGGAGAGGGGATGGTGATTGGCATGGGCATCCATGTGTCCTATGAAATATCCATCACTTCCACCTAATGGATCCATCCAGCCATCCATCCTTCCATCCTTCCATCCTTCCCATCACACACTCATCATCCAACACAACTCCCTACACTATTCCACATCCTTCGGGCTCTTTCTTACCACATCTCTACACTCCTTCACCCATCCCATCCCCATTTCTCAAAATCAAACATCCATTCATCCATCATCAAACACATTCTTGATGGATAGAGGTTGAGGGAAGCATTGAAGGGGAGATGGATTCACGGTAATTGTTGGATGACTGTGATAGAGCTGGTGGAGATGAAGGTGATGGATGACAATAGATAATTCCACGACTGCTGGTGATGGAGGATGGACAATGAATGATAGATAATGGATGATGCATAATGGATAATGGATGATGGCTGATGGATGATGAATAATGCATAATGGTTGATAGATGACGGATGATGGATAATGAATAATGGATGATTGGTGACGGATGATGGATGATGGATGATGGATGGATGATGGATGATGAATGGATGATGGATGGATGATGGATGATGGATGGATGATGGATGATGAATGGATGATGGATGGATGATGGATGATGGATGGATGATGGATGACGGATGATGGATGATGGATGGATGATGGATGGATGATGGATGATGGATGTATGATGGATGATGGATGATGGATGATGGATGATGGATGATGGATGATGGATGGATGGATGATGGATGATGGATGATGGAAGGTGTCAGTCAATACAGTGGTGGAAAGGCTGATGGTTGATCAAATGGTGCTGCTGGTGGTGATGAGATGGTGGCTGCTCTCTGGCGGGTATGTTATGGTAATGGGATCCCTTGGTGCCTCCATTTCTTGATCTTTCATCCCCCTGACCTTCCCCCTTACCTGTGGTGGCCTCAGTGGAGACATGGTCAATCTTCTTCCTGCCCCTCAACCCATAGAGGTGGAAGCGGTACCGGCGGGACGGGGACAGCCCCGGCACCGTCACCGAGCGGGACTCGCCATCCATGGGCAGGGCCTGGGGCTGGCCCTGGGCATCCCGGTACTGCAGCACAAAGGAGTCAAAGGAGCCCTTGGGGACGCTCCACTGCAGCCCCACAGAGTCTGGCCTGACACTGGACACTCTCAGATCCTCCAGCACTGGCTGGGCCGGGGCGGATTCAGATTCCGGTGGCTCAGTTTGGGGTTTCTCCTCTTGGGGCTCCTCTGAGGGCAAGGGATCGTCAATAACTGTGTTGGAGAAGGGATGTATATTGGCATGGGCATCCATGTGTCCTATGAAATATCCATCACTTCCACCCGCCACCTCATGGATCCATCCATCCAACCATGCATTCTTCCCAGCACACACCCAACATCCAACACAACACCCTAGACAATTCCACAACTATTGGTCTCTTTCTTACCACATCTGTACACCTCTTCTCCCCTCCCAACCCTGTTTCTCAAAAACAATCCTCCAGTCATCCATCATTGAATCCATCCTTGATGAAGAGAGGATGAGGGAAGAGTGGAAGGAGAGATGGATTCATGATAATTGATGGATGATGGATGATATATGGAAGACGAAGATGATGGATGACCAGAGATACTTCCTGGATTGCTGGTGATGATGGTGGATAAAGAATGATGGATGATGGATGATGAATAACTCTTGACGGATAATGGACAATGGTGGCTGGATGGATGCATGGATGATGGATGATGGATGAGGGATAAGGGATGATGGATGGATGATGGATGGATGGATGATGGATGGATGGATGATGGATGATGGATGGATGGATGATAGATGGATGGATAATGGTTGATGGATGATGGAAGGAGTCAGTCAATAGAGTGGTGGAAGGGTCAATGGTTGATCAAATGGTTCTGAGGCAATGGCTGCTCTCTGGTGGGTATGAGATGGGCATGGGATCCCTGGGTGCCTCCATTTCTTGATTCTTCATCCCATCTTGATCTTCCCCCTCACCTGTGGTGATATCGATGGAGACATGGTCAATCCTTTTGCCTCCCCTCAGCCCATAGAGGTGGAAGCGGTACCGGCGGGACGGGGACAGCCCCGGCACCGTCACCGAGCGGGACTCGCCATCCATGGGCAGGGCCTGGGGCTGGCCCTGGGCATCCCGGTACTGCAGCACAAAGGAGTCAAAGGAGCCCTTGGGGACGCTCCACTGCAGCCCCACAGAGTCTGGCCTGACACTGGACACTCTCAGATCCTCCAGCACCGGCTGGGCTGGAGCGGCCTCAGATGTTGGGGCCTCAGTTTGGGGTTTCTCCTCTTGAGGCTCCTCTGAGGGCAAGAGTTCTTCAATAACTGTGTTGGAGAAAGGATGGTGATTGGCATGGGCATCCATGTGTCCTATGAAATGTCCATCACTTCCACCTAATGGATCCATCCATCCATCCATCCATCCATCCATCCATCCTTCCTATCACACACCCAACAGCCAACACAGCTCCCTACACTATTCCACATCCTTCGGGCTCTTTCTTACCACATCTCTACACTCCTTCACCCTTTCCTCCCCCATTTCCCAAAACAATCTTCCATTCATCCATCACTGAATCCATCCTTGATGAAGAGAGGATGAGGGAAGCATGGAAGGAGAGATGGATTCATGATAATTAATTGATGATGGATGATATATGGAAGACGAAGATGATGGATGACCAGAGATACTTCCTGGATTGCTGGTGATGATGGTGGATAAAGAATGATGGATGACAGATGATGAATAACTCTTGACGGATAATGGACAATGGTGGCTGGATGGATGGATGGATGATGGATGATGGATGAGGGATAAGGGATGATGGATGGATGATGGATGGATGGATAATGGTTGATGGATGATGGAAGGAGTCAGTCAATTGAGTGGTGGAAAGGCTGATGGTTGATCAAATGGTTCTGAGGCAATGGCTGCTCTCTGGTGGGTATGAGATGGGCAAGGGATCCCTTGGTGCCTCCATTTCTTGATCCTTCATCCCATCTTGATCCTTCCCCTCTCACCTGTGGTGATATCGATGGAGACACGGTCAATCCTTTTGCCTCCCCTCAGCCCATAGAGGTGGAAGCGGTACCGGCGGGACGGGGACAGCCCCGGCACCGTCACCGAGCGGGACTCGCCATCCATGGGCAGGGCCTGGGGCTGGCCCTGGGCATCCCGGTACTGCAGCACAAAGGAGTCAAAGGAGCCCTTGGGGACGCTCCACTGCAGCCCCACAGAGTCTGGGCTCACACTGGACACTCTCAGCTCCTCCAGCACCGGCTGTGCTGGAGCGGCCTCAGATGTTGGGGCCTCAGTTTGGGGTTTCTCCTCTTGGGGCTCCTCTGAGGGCAAGGTTTCTTCAATGCCTGCATTGGAGAGGGGATGGTGATTGGCATGGGCATCCATGTGTCCTCTGAAATGTCCATCACTTCCACCTAATGGATCCATCCATCCATCCATCCATCCATCCTTCCCATCACACACTCATCATCCAACACAACTCCCGACACAATTCCACATCCTTCGGGCTCTTTCTTACCACATCTCTACACTCCTTCACCCCTCCCATCCCCATTTCTCACAATCAAACATCCATTCATCCATCATCAAACACATTCTTGATGCATAGAGGTTGATGGAAGCATGGAAGGAGAGATGGATTCATGATAATTGTTGGATGACGGTGATACAACTGGTGGAGTTGAAGATGATGGATGACAATAGATAGTTCCAGGACTGCTGGTGATAGAGGATGGACAATGAATGATAGAAAATGGATGATGCATAATGGATAATGGATAATGGATGATGGCTGATGGATGATGAATAATGCATAATGGTTGATAGATGACGGATGATGGATAATGAATGATTGGTGATGGATGAATGGATGATGGATGATGGATGACGGATGATGGATGATGGATGATGGATGAATGGATGATGGATGATGGATGACGGATGATGGATGACGGATGATGGATGATGGATGATGGATGATAGATGGATGATAGATGGATGATGGATGTTGTATCATGGATGATGGATGATGGAAGGTGATAGTCAATACAGTGGTGGAAAGGCTGATGGTTGATCAAATGGTGCTGCTGATGTGATGGAGGTTGCTCTCTGGTGGGTATGTTATAGTAATGGGAACCCTTGATGCCTCCATTTCTTGATCCTTCCTCCCCCTGACCTTCCCTCTCACCTGTGGTGACCTCAGTGGAGACATGGTCAATCTTCTTCCTGCCCCTCAGCCCATAGAGGTGGAAGCGGTACCGGCGGGACGGGGACAGCCCCGGCACCGTCACCGAGCGGGACTCGCCATCCATGGGCAGGGCCTGGGGCTGGCCCTGGGCATCCCGGTACTGCAGCACAAAGGAGTCAAAGGAGCCCTTGGGGACGCTCCACTGCAGCCCCACAGAGTCTGGGCTCACACTGGACACTCTCAGATCCTCCAGCACCGGCTGTGCTGGAGCGGCCTCAGATGTTGGGGCCTCAGTTTGGGGCTTCTCCTCTTCGGGCTCCTCTGAGGGCAAGAGTTCTTCAATAACTGTGTTGGAGAAGGGATGGTGATTGGCATGGGCATCCATGTGTCCTATGAAATGTCCATCACTTCCACCCGCCACCTCATGGATCCATCCATCCATCCATCCATCCATCCATCCATCCATCCATCCATCCTTCCCATCACTCACACAACACCCAACACAGCTCCCTACACTATTCCACATCCATCGGGCTCATTCTTACCACATCTCTACACGCCTTCTCCCCTCCCATCATCGTTTCCCAAAAAAAAATCTTCCATTGATCCATCATTGAATCCGTCCTTGATGGAGAGAGGATGAGGGAAGCGTGGAAGGACAGATGGATTCATGATAAGTGATGGATGATGCTGATGGTGATAGAAGAGAGATGAAGATGATGGATGACAAGAGACAGTTCCTGAATTGCTGGTGTTGATGGTGGATAAAGAATGATGGATGATGGATGATGGATGATGGATGATGAATAACGGTTAATGGATAATGGACAATGGTTGCTGGATGGATGGATGGATGGATGATGGATGATGGATGAGGGATGATGGAAGGAGTCAGTCAATAGAGTGGTGGAAGGGTCAATGGTTGATCAAATGGTGCTGAGTCAATGGCTGCTCTCTGGTGGGTATGAGATGGGCATGGGATCCCTTGGTGCCTCCATTTCTGGGTCCTTCATCCCATCATGGCCTTCCCCCTTACCTGTGGTGATATCGATGGAGACACGGTCAATCCTTTTGCCTCCCCTCAGCCCATAGAGGTGGAAGCGGTACCGGCGGGACGGGGACAGCCCCGGCACCGTCACCGAGCGGGACTCGCCATCCATGGGCAGGGCCTGGGGCTGGCCCTGGGCATCCCGGTACTGCAGCACAAAGGAGTCAAAGGAGCCCTTGGGGACGCTCCACTGCAGCCCCACAGAGTCTGGGCTCACACTGGACACTCTCAGATCCTCCAGCACCGGCTGGGCTGGAGCGGCCTCAGATGTTGGGGCCTCAGTTTGGGGTTTCTCCTCTTGGGGCTCCTCTGAGGGCAAGAGTTCTTCAATACCTGTGTTGGAGAAGGGATGTATATTGGCATGGGCATCCATGTGTCCATTGAAATGTCCATCACTTCCACCTAATGGATCCATCCATCCATCCATCCATCCATCCATCCTTCCTATCACACACCCAACATCCAACACAGCTCCCTACACTATTCCACATCCACTGGTCTCTGTCTTACCACATCTCTACACGTCGTCACCCTTTCCTTCTCCATTTCCCAAAAACAATCTTCCATTCATCCATCATTAAATCCATCCTTGATGGACAGAGGATGAGGGAAGCATGGAGGAAAGATGGATTCATGATAATTGATGGATGATGCTGATGGTGATATAAGGCAGATGAAGATGATGGATGACCAGAGATACTTCCTGGATTGCTGGTGATGATGGTGGATAAAGAATGATGGATGATGGATGATGAATAACGGTTGATGGATAATGGATGATGAATGGATGGATGATGGATGGATGGATGATGGATGATGGATGATGGATGATGGGTTATGGGTGATCGATGATGGATGATGGAAGGTGTCAGTCAATACAGTGGTCATTGGCATGGGCATGGGCATCCATGTGTCCTTTGAAATGTCCATCACTTCCACCCGCTACCGAATGGATCCATCCATCCATCCATCCATCCATCAATCCCATCACACAGTCAACATCTGACACAACTCTCTACACAATTCCACATCTATCTGGGTCTTTTTTACCACATCGCTACACACCTTTATCCCTCCCTCCCTTATTTTTCAAAACCAAACATCCAGTCATCCATCATTAAATCCGTCCTTGTTGGAGAGAGGATGAGGGAAGCATGGAAGGACAGATGGATTCATGATAATTGATGGATGATGCTGAGAGTGAGAGATGGGGGAGATGAAGATGATGGATGACAACAGATAGTTCCTGGATTGCTGGTGATGATGGATATTGGATAATGGATGATGAGTGATGGATGATGGATGAAGGATAATAGATGATGGATGGATGGATGATGCATAAGGCTGATGGATGATGGATGATAGATGATGTGTGATCAATGATGGATGATGGATGATGGATGATGATGGATGATGATGGATGATGGATGATGGATGATGGTTGATGGATGATGGATGATGGAAGGTGTCAGTCAATACAGTAGTGGAAAGGCTGATGGTTGATGAAATGGTGCTGCTGGTGGTGATGTGATGGTGGCTGCTCTCTGGTGGGTATGTTATGGTAATGGGATCCCTTGGTGCCTCCATTTCTTGATCTTTCATCCCCCTGACCTTCCCCCTTACCTGTGGTGGCCTCAGTGGAGACATGGTCAATCTTCTTCCTGCCCCTCAGCCCATAGAGGTGGAAGCGGTACCGGCGGGACGGGGACAGCCCCGGCACCGTCACCGAGCGGGACTCGCCATCCATGGGCAGGGCCTGGGGCTGGCCCTGGGCATCCCGGTACTGCAGCACAAAGGAGTCAAAGGAGCCCTTGGGGACGCTCCACTGCAGCCCCACAGAGTCTGGGCTCACACTGGACACTCTCAGATCCTCCAGCACCGGCTGGGCTGGAGCCGCCTCAGATGTTGGGGCCTCAGTTTGGGGTTTCTCAGGCTCTGGTTCCTCTGAGGGCAGGGGCAGCTCCTCTGGCTCTTCTGCAGCTGGGATGGAGAAGGAACAATGATGGGTGCTTCCATTCAAACATCCATCCACCACGTGCCAAAGAACCATCCATCCCCACTTCTAGAGTTCCGTATTATGGGCTATTCATTCTGGCATCCATCCATCCATCCATCCATCCATCCATCCATCCATCCATCCATCCTTCCTTCCTTCCTTCCCATCACACACCCAACATCCAACACAACACCCTAGACAATTCCACAACGATTGGTTGCTTTCTTACCACATCACTACACATCTTCACCCCTCTCATCCCCGTTTCCCAGAAACAATCCTCCAGTCATCCATCATTAAATCCATGCCTGACGGAGAGATGATGAGGGAAGCATGGAAGGACAGATGGATTCATGAGAATTGATGGATGATGGTGATATATGGGAAATGAAGATGTTGGATGACAAGAGAAAGTTCCTGGATTGCTGGTGTTGATGGTGGATAAGGAATGATGGATGATGAATAAAGGTTGATGGATAATGGACAATGGTTGATGGATGATGGATGAATGATGTGTGACGGATGATGGATGATGGATGATGGATGATGGATGATGGATGATGGATGATGGAAGGTGTCAGTCAATACAGTGGTGGAAAGGCTGATGGTTGAACAAATGGCGCTGCTGGTGGTGATGTGATGGTGGCTGCTCTCTGGTGGGTATGTTATGGTAATGGGATCCCTTGGTGCCTCCATTTCTTGATCCTTCATCTCCCCTGACCTTCCCCCTCACCTGTCGTGGCCTCAGTGGAGACATGGTCAATCTTCTTCCTGCCCCTCAGCCCATAGAGGTGGAAGCGGTACCGGCGGGACGGGGACAGCCCCGGCACCGTCACCGAGCGGGACTCGCCATCCATGGGCAGGGCCTGGGGCTGGCCCTGGGCATCCCGGTACTGCAGCACAAAGGAGTCAAAGGAGCCCTTGGGGACGCTCCACTGCAGCCCCACAGAGTCTGGGCTCACACTGGACACTCTCAGATCCTCCAGCACCGGCTGGGCTGGGGCAGATTCAGATTCTGGTGGCTCAGTTTGAGGTTTCTCCTCTTGGGGCTCCTCTGAGGGCAAAAGTTCTTCAATAACTGTGTTGGAGAAGGGATGGTGATTGGCATGGGCATCCATGTGTCCTATGAAATATCCATCACTTCCACCCGCCACCTCATGGATTCATCCATCCATCCATCCATCCAGCCATCCATCCATCCATCCTTCCCATCACTCACACAACACCCAACACAGCTCCCTACACTGTTCCACATCCATCGGGCTCATTCTTACCACATCTCTACACGTCGTCACCCTTTCCTCCCCCATTTCCCAAAAACAATCTTCCATTCATCCATCACTGAATCCATCCTTGATGAAGAGAGGATGAGGGAAGCATGGAAGGAGAGATGGATTCATGATAAGTGATGGATGATGCTGATGGTGATATATGGGAGATGAAGATGATGGATGACCAGAGACAGTTCCTGGATTGCTGGTGGATAAAGAATGATGGATGTTGGAAAACGGTTGATGGATAATGGACAATGGTTGATGCCTGATGGATGGATGATGGATGATGGATGGATGGATGATGGATGATGGATGGATGGATGATGGATGGATGATGGATGGATGGATGATGGATGGATGGATGATGGATGATGGATGGATGGATGATGGATGATGGATGATGGAAGGAGACAGTCAATAGAGTGGTGGAAGGGTCAATGGTTGATCAAATGGTTCTGAGGCAATGGCTGCTCTCTGGTGCGTATGAGATGGGCATGGGATCCCTTGGTGCCTCCATTTCTGGATCCTTCATCCCATCTTGGCCTTCCCCTCTCACCTGTGGTGATATCGATGGAGACACGGTCAATCCTTTTGCCTCCCCTCAGCCCATAGAGGTGGAAGCGGTACCGGCGGGACGGGGACAGCCCCGGCACCGTCACCGAGCGGGACTCGCCATCCATGGGCAGGGCCTGGGGCTGGCCCTGGGCATCCCGGTACTGCAGCACAAAGGAGTCAAAGGAGCCCTTGGGGACGCTCCACTGCAGCCCCACAGAGTCTGGGCTCACACTGGACACTCTCAGATCCTCCAGCACCGGCTGTGCTGGGGTGGCATCAGATGTTGGGGCCTCAGTTTGGGGCTTCTCCTCTTCGGGCTCCTCTGAGGGCAAGAGTTCTTCAATACCTGTGTTGGAGAAGGGATGGTGATTGGCATGGGCATCCATGTATCCTATGAAATGTCCATCACTTCCACCCGTCACCTCATGGATCCATCCATCCATCCATCCATCCATCCATCCATCCATCCATCCATCCTTCCCATCACTCACACAACACCCAACACAGCTCCCTACACTATTCCACATCCCTTGGGCTCATTCTTACCAAACTCTAGCCGCCTTCTCCCCTCCCATCATCGTTTCCCATAAACAATCTTCCATTCATCCATCACTGAATCCATCCTTGATGGATAGAGGATGAGGGAAGCATGGAAGGAGAGATGGATTCATGATAATTGATGGATGATGGATGATATATGGAAGACGAAGATGATGGATGACCAGAGATACTTCCTGGATTGCTGGTGATGATGGTGGATAAGGAATGATGGATGACAGATGATGAATAACTGTTGATGGATAACGGACAATGGTGGCTGGATGGAAGGATGGATGATGGATGATGGATGAGGGATAAGGGATGATGGATGGATGATGGATGGATGGATGATGGATGGATGGATGATAGATGGATGGATAATGGTTGATGGATGATGGAAGGAGTCAGTCAATAGAGTGGTGGAAGGCTCAATGGTTGATCAAATGGTGCTGAGGCAATGGCTGCTCTCTGGTGGGTATGAGATGGGCATGGGATCCCTGGGTGCCTCCATTTCTGGATCCTTCATCCCATCTTGGCCTTCCCCCTCACCTGTGGTGATATCGATGGAGACACGGTCAATCCTTTTGCCTCCCCTCAGCCCATAGAGGTGGAAGCGGTACCGGCGGGACGGGGACAGCCCCGGCACCGTCACCGAGCGGGACTCGCCATCCATGGGCAGGGCCTGGGGCTGGCCCTGGCCATCCCGGTACTGCAGCACAAAGGAGTCAAAGGAGCCCTTGGGGACGCTCCACTGCAGCCCCACAGAGTCTGGGCTCACACTGGACACTCTCAGATCCTCCAGCACCGGCTGGGCTGGAGCGGCCTCAGATGTTGGGGCCTCAGTTTGGGCTTTCTCAGGCTCTGGTTCCTCTGAGGGCAGGGGCAGCTCCTCTGGATCTTCTGCAGCTGCCATGGAGAGGAGATGGTGGTTGGTGCTTCCATCCAAACATCCATCCACCACGTACCAAACAACCCATCCATCCACACTTTCCCTTTTCCCCTAACCTTCCTGCTGTCCTGTGATAGTCCCATTGGATACATGGTCAATCCTTATCCCAGTCTGTAACCCATGGAGTTGGAAGTGCTACTGGTGGGATGGGGACAGCCCTGGCACTGTTAGCATTCAGGATCTGCCATCGATGGGCACGGCCTGGGGCTGGCCATGGATATCCCAGTCCTGCATCATGAAGGAGTCAAAGGAGCCCTGATGGCCACTCCAGTGCAGCTGCAGAGTTGGGTGTGACCCCAGATATGCTCTACGCCTCCACCACTGCTCCCAGCAGGCATCCCTCAAATAAACTGGACTTAATTTTTTGGCTTCTCCTGTGTTGGTTCTCTGAGGACAGGCTAGATTCTCTGGCTCTGCTGTAGCTGTGTTGGAAAGGGGATGGTGATGGCTTTGACAAGGCCTGTATCCTTCCAAATGCCCATCCCACCACTCACCCACCAATTCATCTGTCCAACCAATCCATCCATCCATCCATCCATCCATCCATCCATCCATCCATCCATCACAACCCCCACCCAATTCCCGATCCAACTCTGGTTCGTTCTTCACACATCTCTCCAGGCCTCTGTCCCTCCCAACCCCATTTCCCATGGAGAATCTTCCATTCATGAATCCACCGTTGATGGATGAAGGATAATGGATGGGTGGATGGAAGAATGGATCGTTGGAAGATTATTGACTAATGGTGATGATTGATGAATGATGATGATGATGATGATGCTGGTGGCGATACCTGGTAGAGGAAAATCATGGATGATAATGGTGGATAATAGATGGATGATGATGATGATGATGATGATGATGATGATGACAGTGAATGGCAAATGTTGGCCACCAGGTCAGTGGAAGGGTCAATGGTTGATTGGATGGTGGCCAAGTCAGTGGGTGCTCACTGACAGATGGGAATGGAATGGAGGTGGCATCTCTTGATCCATCCATCCATCATCCATCCATCCATCCTTCCTATCACACACACAACATCCAACACAGCTCCCGAGATATTCCACATCCATCTACGTCTTTCTTACCACATCACTCCATGTCTTCAACCCTCCCTCCCCCATTTCCCAAAAACAATCCTACATTCACCCAACACTGAATCCATCCTTGATGGACAGAGGATGAGGGAAGCATAGAAGGAGAGATGGATTGATGATAATTGAGTGATGATGGTGATGCATTGCAGATGAAGATGATGGATGGCAATGGATCATTGATGGATGGCTGCTGATGATCGTGGCTGATGGATCATGGAAGGTGTCAGTCAATAGAGAGTTGGAAGGGTCAATGGTTGATCAAATGGTGCTGAGGCAATGGCTGCTCTCTGGTGGGTATGAGATGGGCATGGGATCCCTTGGTGCCTCCATTTCTGGATCCTTCATCCCATCTTGGCCTTCCCCCTCACCTGTGGTGATATCGATGGAGACACGGTCAATCCTTTTGCCTCCCCTCAGCCCATAGAGGTGGAAGCGGTACCGGCGGGACGGGGACAGCCCCGGCACCGTCACCGAGCGGGACTCGCCATCCATGGGCAGGGCCTGGGGCTGGCCCTGGGCATCCCGGTACTGCAGCACAAAGGAGTCAAAGGAGCCCTTGGGGACGCTCCACTGCAGCCCCACAGAGTCTGGGCTGACACTGGACACTCTCAGATCCTCCAGCACCGGCTGGGCTGGAGCGGCCTCAGATGTTGGGGCCTCAGTTTGGGGTTTCTCAGGCTCTGGTTCCTCTGAGGGCAGGGGCAGCTCCTCTGGTTCTTCTGCAGCTGCGATGGAGAGGAGATGGTGGTGGGTGCTTCCATTCAAACATCCACCCACCACGTACCAAACAACCCATCCATCTACACTTCTAGAGGTCCATATTCTGGACTATTCATTCTGGCAACCATATTCCATCCATCCATCCATCCATCCATCCATCCATCCATCCATCCATCCATCCATCCACCTCCTGAACCGTTCATTTCAGCACTCATTATCTACCCATCCATCTATCCATGGGTCATACCATGCACTTTTCCTTCAACTCCTTCTTTCATCTCGCAATGCATTGGGTCATCCCACAACCTAGCCACTGATTGGACATGTCAAACCACCAACAAAACCTTCCCAACAACAATCATGTATCATCTGACTGTCTCCAGCCATCCATCCATCCATCCATCCACCCATCCATCACAACCCCCACCCAATTCCCAATCCATCTCTGGTTCTTTCTTCACACATCTCTCCAGGCCTCTGTCCCTCCCAACCCCATTTTCTATGGAGAATCTTCCATTCATGAATCCACCGTTGATGGATGAAGGATAATGGATGGTTGGATGGAAGAATGGATGGTTGGAAGATTATTGACGAATGATGATGATCCTGATGACTGATGAATGATGATGATTGATGAATTATGATGATGAGGATTGATGAATGGTAATGATGCTGGCGGTGATACCTGGTAGAGGAAAATTACAGATGATAATGGTAGATAATGGACAGCAGATGATGATGATGATGATGATGATGATGATGATGATGATGACAGTGAATGGCAAATGTTGGCCACCAGGTCAGTGGAAGGGTCAATGGTTGATTGGATGGTGGCCAAGTCAGTGGGTGCTCAACTGATAGATGGGAATGGAATGGAGGTGGCATCTCTTGATCCATCCATCCATCATCCATCATGCATCATCCATCCATCCATCATCCATCCATCCATCCATCCATCCATCATCCATCATCCATCCATCATACATCATCCATCATCCATCCGTCATCCATCCATCCATCCATCCATCCATCCATCCATCCATCCATCCATCCATCCATCCATCTATCATCCATCCATCCATCCATCATCCATCATCCATCCATCATCCATCTATCCATCCATCCATCCATCCATCATCCATCCACCATCCATCCATCCATCATCCATCATCCATCCATCATCCATCATCCATCCATCATCCATCCACCATCCATCCATCCATCATCCATCATCCATCCATCATCCATCCATCCATCAATCCCCCTGACCTTGCCCCTCACCTGTGGTGACCTCAGTGGAGACATGGTCAATCTTCTTCCTGCCCCTCAGCCCATAGAGGTGGAAGCGGTACCGGCGGGACGGGGACAGCCCCGGCACCGTCACCGAGCGGGACTCGCCATCCATGGGCAGGGCCTGGGGCTGGCCCTGGGCATCCCGGTACTGCAGCACAAAGGAGTCAAAGGAGCCCTTGGGGACGCTCCACTGCAGCCCCACAGAGTCTGGGCTCACACTGGACACTCTCAGATCCTCCAGCACCGGCTGCACTATGGGGGCATCAGATGGGGGGGCCTCGGTTTGAAGTTTCTGATGTTTTTGCTCCTCTGAGGGCAGGGGTGGCTCCTCTGGCTCTTCTGTGCCTGCAATGGATGATGGCATGGGAATCCCTGTGTCCATACAATCTTCCATCCCACCACCCACCAGTCAATGCATCCATCCTTCCATTGTCACTTTTATCTGCAGGATTATTCATTCTGGCACCCATCATGCACCCTTCCGCCCAACCACAGGCACATTTTCCTTAACTCCTTTAATCTCACCCTGCATTGGGTCACCCAACGTGTCAAACCACTGACAAACTGCCCCAACAGCTCTCATCCATTCATCCATCTTCATCTATCCATTCATCCATCTTCATCCATTCATCCATCTACATCCATCCATTCATCCATCTTCATCCATTCATTCATCCATCTTCCTCCATTTATCCAACCCTCTTCATCCATTCATCCATCTTCATCCATTCATCCATCTTCCTCCATTTATCCATCCATCTTCACCCATTATCCATCTTCACCCATCCATCCTGTTTCCTTCAGCCAGTCCTTGAATACAATCCTCTTTTAATCTCATTTTAATACAATCTTACACTTCTATTCCTCTACACTCGCCGCCTCACTCACTCAGGGCAAAAACCAGCCATGGGCTCAGCCACCTGTGTACCTGTCCAGCCATGTGGCCACTCAGCATTCATCCACCCAATCCACCCAGGAGGCCCCTCCTCCATGGATACATCATCCATCACCATCCATGCATCCCCCACCATCCCTATCCTTCAGTCTAACCAACCAACTCACCCACAAGCGACCGTTCATTTTCAGTCATCCAAATATTCCTCATCTCTTCTTCTGCCCATCCATTAATCCATCAATCCATCCATGCCTCACCTTAGCGTGCATCTATCGATATATTCATGCAACTCTCCATCCATCATCCATCATCCATCCATCATCCATCATCCATCATCCATCCATCATCCATCCATCATCCATCATCCATCCATCCATCATCCATCATCCATCCATCCATCATCCATCATCCATCCATCATCCATCCATCCATCCATCCATCATCCATCATCCATCATCCATCCATCCATCCATCATCCACCCATCCATCATCCATCACCCATCATCCATCCATTGTCCATCCTCCATCCATCCTCTCTTGCACGTCTCTATCCCTTCTTTCACCCACCCATTTCCCCATCCCTTAATCTCTCCTTCTCTACACACCTTTCTCCCCCTGACCATGTCCCTTACCTGTCGTGGCCTCAGTGGAGACATGGTCAATCTTCTTCCTGCCCCTCAGCCCATAGAGGTGGAAGCGGTACCGGCGGGACGGGGACAGCCCCGGCACCGTCACCGAGCGGGACTCGCCATCCATGGGCAGGGCCTGGGGCTGGCCCTGGGCATCCCGGTACTGCAGCACAAAGGAGTCAAAGGAGCCCTTGGGGACGCTCCACTGCAGCCCCACAGAGTCTGGGCTCACACTGGACACTCTCAGATCCTCCAGCACAGCTCGTGCTGGGACAGCCTCGGATGCAGGGGACTCAGGTTGACGTTTTTCATGTTGAGGCTTCTCTGAGGACAGGGGCAATTCCTCTGTTGGCTCTGCTGCAGCTGTGGTGGAGAGTGGATGGTGATGGGTGTGAGGCCTGTGCCCATCCAAACACCCATCCCACCAGCCACCAACCAACACATCCATTCATTCACAGGGCACACCATGCACCTTTTCCTTCAACTCCTTTAATCTTGCTTTGTACTGGGTCATCCAACCACCCAGCCGCTGATCTGGTATGTCAAACCATCAATAAAATGCCTCCAACAACAATCCTCCATCATCCATCATCCATCCATCCATCCATCCATCATCCATCCATCATCCATCCATCATCCATCATCCATCCATCCATCCATCCATCCATCCATCCATCATCCATCATCCATCATCCATCCATCATCCATCCATCATCCATCCATCATCCCTCCATCCATCATCCATCGATCATCCCTCCATCCATCATCCATCATCCATCCATCCATCATCCATCCATCATCCCTCCATCCATCATCCATCATCCATCCATCCATTATCCATCATCCATCATCCATTATCCATCCATCCATCCATCCATCCATCCATCCATCATCCATCTCTGCACCTCGTCTACCCCTTCCTCTGCCATTCCCCATTCCTCCATCCCTTGACCCCTCCATCTCTCCCTCCACTCATCATCTTTCATCCATCCACCCACTCTCCCCATCTCTGACCATCTCCCTTACCTGTCACAGCCTCAGTGGAGACATGGTCAATCTTCTTCCTGCCCCTCAGCCCATAGAGGTGGAAGCGGTACCGGCGGGACGGGGACAGCCCCGGCACCGTCACCGAGCGGGACTCGCCATCCATGGGCAGGGCCTGGGGCTGGCCCTGGGCATCCCGGTACTGCAGCACAAAGGAGTCAAAGGAGCCCTTGGGGACGCTCCACTGCAGCCCCACGGAGTCTGGGCTCACACTGGACACTCTCAGCTCTCCCAGCGCTGGCTGTGCTGGGGGGGCATCAGATGGGGGTGCCTCAGTTTGAAGTTTCTCATGTTTTTGCTCCTCTGAGGGCAGGGGCGGCTCCTCTGGGTCTTCTGCAGGTGGGATGGAGAGGGGATGGTGATGGGTGTGTCCATGTGAACATCCATCCACATTTTCATCTCCTGGATCTTTCATTCCGGCTTTCATTCATTCATCCATTCAAGCGCTGTTCTTTGCATGCACGTTTCCCTTTTCTCCCTCCTTTGCCTCATCCAACCATCAAACCACTGATTCCATACATCAAACCTCCAAGAGATTGTCCCAACACCCATCATCCATTCACCATTGATCATCATCATTGTCTTCATCATCATCCTCCATCATTACCTGTCACAGTCATCAGCCATCCATCATCCATCCATCATCCATCATCCATCATCCATCCATCATCCATCCATCCATCATCCATCCATCATTCATCATCCATCATCCATCCATCATCCATCCATCATCCATCATCCATCATCCATCCATCATCCATCCATCATCCATCATCCATCCATCATCCATCATCCATCATCCATCCATCCATCCATCATCCATCAAACATCCATCCATCCATCCATCATCCATCCATCACCCATCATCCATCCATCATCCATCATCCATCATCCATCCATCATCCATCATCCATCCATCCATCCATCATCCATCATCCATCATCCATCATCCATCATCCATCATCCATCATCCATCCATCATCCATCATCCATCATCCATCATCCATCATCCATCCATCATCCATCATCCATCCATCCATCCATCATCCATCCATCATCCATCCATCATCCATCATCCATCATCCATCATCCATCCATCATCCATCCATCATCCATCATCCATCATCCATCATCCATCCATCATCCATCATCCATCATCCATCATCCATCCATCATCCATCATCCATCATCCATCATCCATCATCCATCCATCATCCATCATCCATCCATCCATCCATCATCCATCCATCATCCATCCATCATCCATCATCCATCATCCATCATCCATCATCCATCCATCATCCATCCATCATCCATCATCCATCATCCATCATCCATCCATCATCCATCATCCATCATCCATCATCCATCATCCATCCATCATCCATCATCCATCATCCATCATCCATCATCCATCATCCATCATCCATCCATCATCCATCCATCATCCATCATCCATCATCCATCATCCATCCATCATCCATCATCCATCCATCATCCATCATCCATCCATCATCCATCCATCATCCATCATCCATCATCCATCCATCATCCATCATCCATCATCCATCCATCCACCCCTCCTCTCTCCATCCCAGCTATCACAAAATCACAGAATCTTCTGAATTCCATCGGACCCACAAGGGTCATCCAGTCTTGCTCATCCCATCCATCACCCCCCACATTGGTACCTGTGTTCCCCATGTCCCTCCAAGGCTCTGGCAGCTTCACCCCATCCACGTCCCCCCATTCCAGCACCAGCTCCTGGTTTCCACTCTCCCCTGTCCCCAGAGAGTGTTACAGGACATCCTTATCACCCCATCTCTCTCCTTTTCCCCCCAGGATATCCCTCCCCCCGTCTCCAATTTTCCTCCCATCCTCCCTGTTCCCCTTCCCCCATCCCCTCCATCCCACCCTCCCTGGAATGTCCCTTCCCTGTCCTGTCCCACTTCCACCATCCCCCTCCCCTTGTACCCCCCATCCCCCTCCCCTTGTACCCCCCATCCCCCTCCCCTTGTACCCCCCCATCCCTGTGGGATCCTTTTCCCCATCCCCCTCCCCTTGTACCTCCCCATCCCCCTCCCCTTGTACCCCCCATCCCCCTCCCCTTGTACCCCCATCCCTCTGGGATCCTTTTCCCCCATCCCCCTCCCCTTGTACCCCCCCATCCCTGTGGGATCCTTTTCCCCCATCCCCCTCCCCTTGTACCCCCCCATCCCCCTCCCCTTGTACCTCCCCATTCCTGTGGGATCCTTTTCCCCCATCCCCCTCCCCTTGTACCCCCCCATCCCCCTCCCCTTGTACCTCCCCATCCCCCTCCCGTTGTACCCCCCATCCCCCTCCCCTTGTACCCCCATCCCTCTGGGATCCTTTTCCCCCATCCCCCTCCCCTTGTACCCCCCCATCCCTGTGGGATCCTTTTCCCCCATCCCCCTCCCCTTGTACCCCCCCATCCCCCTCCCCCTGTACCCCCCATCCCCCTCCCCTTGTACCCTCCCATCCCCCTCCCCTTGTACCCCCCATCCCCCTCCCCTTGTACCTCCCATCCCCCTCCCCTTGAACCCCCCATCCCTGAGGGATCCTGTTCCCCCATCCCCCTCCCCTTGTACCCCCCATCCCCCCCCATCCCTGAGGGATCCTGTTCCCCCATCCCCCTCCCCTTGTACCCCCCATCCCCCCCCATCCCTGAGGGATCCTTTCCCCCACCCCACTCCCCGATGTCCCCACCCCCTCCTGGTTCAGTGCCCACTGTGCCACCCACCTGTGGGTCCCTGTCCCCTGACAAGGGCTGGGTGTCGGCGCAGGATGTAGGCCAGGATGGCTCGGGCCACCCCAGGCACTGTCTGGTTGCCACGGAGTGGGTATTTGGTGGCCCTAAGGTGGCTCTCAAGACGCTGGAGCAGGGATCCACTGTACGTGGACAGCCGGGCCACCAGGTCCTGCAGGGAGGGGATGCCTGGGGACAGTGGGGACACTGGGGACCATGGGGGTGGAGTGGACCCTGGAATCACTGGGGACTCTGGGGAGCCTCCCGGCAACTCTGGGAACTCTGGGGCCACCGGGGAACCCGGTGACACCGATGACTCTGGGAATTCTGGTGCCGCTGGTGACTCTGGGGCTCCTGGTGACACTGACGACCTTGAGGGTGCTGGGGACCCCAGGGACCCCCGAGCCACTGGGGATGCTGGAACCTTGGGGGATGCTGGCGACCCCAAAGACGTGGGTGACCCCAAGGACAAGTCTGGTGATACGGGTGACACCGGTGATCCTGGGGACCCCAGTGATCCTGGGGACTCCGGGGGCCCTCGGGCTGATGGTGCCACTGCTGGGGACCCCAGGGAGCCCTGAGGCGACCCCGGGGACCCCTCAAAGTGGGGCACGGGCGGGATGAGTGCTGTGGAGCAAAGGGGATCCGTGTCACCAATCGTGGCAGAGAATCCCTGGGGGACATCCCTGTCCCTCCCCTGTCCCCACGTCCATGTTACCCCCCTGTATCCATGCCCACGCTCCTTCTATCCCTGTTCCCCTGGCATCCCTGTTCCCATCCTTGTCCCCACCCCGTCAGTCACGTCATGGCTGTCCCCAACCCCCTCCTTGTGCCATCCCATCTCTGTTCGATGCCACGCTGTCCCCATGCTGTCACCACCCCTGTGCCCTTCCTGACCACACATCTGGGCTGTCCCCTGAACTGTGACGCTGTGCTGTCACTGTCCCCATGGTGAGCCCGTGTCATCACTGTCCCCATCCTGGTGCCATCCCCATTCCCACTGCCATCTCTATGTCACCCTGTCCTCATCCCACCCATTGTCCCCACTCCCGTCCTTCCATCCCCACTCCCATTCCTGTCCCTGCTGTGTCCCTAACTCCCATCTCTGTGCCACCTGCCTTGTCCCCAGGTGTCCCCCACCTGTGCACAGGTGCAGGAGTCCAGTCCCTAACTCCATCCTCATCCCCGTGCCATTCCCGCCCTGTCCCCGTTCCCAAGGTGTTCCCAGGTGTTCCCCGTGGTGTCCCCAAGTGTCCCCACCTGTGCGCAGACGCAGGACCCCGGGTGCCCCCAGATGTGGCCCCCGCCGGGCTTGGACCAGCAGCTCGAAGGGGCGGCCTGGGGACAGCCCTGTCACTGAGAAGGCGACAGCAGAGCTGGGCAGTTCGTGCGTTGTCATGGCCACAGGGTCATCCTGGGGACGGGGACAGGGTGAGGGCATGGGGGGAAGGCGTGGGGACAGCAAGGGGACACACTGAGGACACGCTGGGGACACCTTAGGAACGCGTTGGGAACTTCAGGGACACACTGGAAACATGTTGGGGACATTGAGGACAGTCACAGTGCGGTGACTCACTGGGGATGTGTTGGGGGATACATTGGGGACACCATGGGACACACTGGGGACACTGGGGACACAACAGGGAACACTGGGGACACTGGGGACACACTGGGGACACTGGGGACACACTGGACACAGGCTGGGGACACACTGGACACAGGCTGGGGACACTGGGGACACCATGGGACACACTGGGGACATTGGAGTCACAACAGGGAACTCTGGGGACACACTGGACACAGGCTGGGGACACACTGGAACACACTGGGGACATTGGAGTCACAACAGGGAACACTGGGGACACCATGGGACACACTGGGGACACTGGGGACACACTGGACACATGCTGGGGACACACTGGGACACACTGGGGACACACTGGACACAGGCTGGGGACACCATGGGACACACTGGGGACACTGGGGACACACTGGACACAGGCTGGGGACACACTGGGACACACTGGGACACACTGGGGACACTGGGGACACACTGGACACAGGCTGGGGACACACTGGGACACACTGGGGACACTGGGGACACACTGGACACAGGCTGGGGACACCACGGGACACACTGGGGACACTGGAGACACACGCTGGGGACACCACGGGACACACTGGGGACACACTGGACACAGGCTGGGGACACCACGGGACACACTGGGGACACTGGGGACACACTGGACACAGGCTGGGGACACACTGGGACACACTGGGGACACTGGGGACACACTGGACACAGGCTGGGGACACCATGGGACACACTGGGGACACTGGGGACACACTGGACACAGGCTGGGGACACACTGGGACACACTGGGGACACTGGGGACACACTGGACACAGGCTGGGGACACCATGGGACACACTGGGACACACTGGGGACACACTGGACACAGGCTGGGGACACCACGGGACACGCTGGGGACACTGGGGACACACTGGACACAGGCTGGGGACACACTGGGACACACTGGGGACACTGGGGACACACTGGACACAGGCTGGGGACACCATGGGACACGCTGGGGACACTGGGGACACACGCTGGGGACACCATGGGACACACTGGGGACACTGGGGACACACTGGACACAGGCTGGGGACACCATGGGACACACTGGGGACACTGGGGACACACTGGACACAGGCTGGGGACACTGGGGACACGCTGGGGACACTGGGGACACACTGGACACAGGCTGGGGACACCACGGGACACACTGGGGACACTGGGGACACACTGGACACAGGCTGGGGACACACTGGGACACACTGGGGACACACTGGACACAGGCTGGGGACACCATGGGACACACTGGGGACACTGGGGACACACTGGACACAGGCTGGGGACACCATGGGACACACTGGGGGGGTTATGGGGGACATACCTTGGGACACGTAGGGATGATTTGGGGACACACTGGGGTCGTGGGACACACGGGTGGCAGCGGGGTCTTGCCCCTCCCATGTCCCTGCTCCCCTGTGTGCCCCTGTCCCCTCCCCGCGCCCCCACCGCCATGTCTCCTGTGTCCCCACTCACCAGGGGGACAAGTGTCACCCGGTAGCCATCAGGAGGAAGGGCGGGCTGGGGCCAGGTGATGCGCAGGGACGTTGGGGTGCGGGAGGCCAGCCGTGGTGTCACCCAGGGCACCTCTGAGGGGACAGTGCAGGGGACACCCATGGGATGGGGGGCACCCTGGGGACACCACAGGGACACCCCGGCATGGGGCACCTAAGGGATGGGGACACCCTGGGGACACCCTGGGACGTGTTGGGGCCACGCTGGCGACACAGCGGGATGGGGGCACTCAGGTATGGGGAGCTGGGAGTGGCACATAGGGACACTTGGGGACACACTGAGGTGGCACGAGAACTCCCCATGGGTGGGGGGAGAAGTGGGGGTGTACTGGGAGCACTGGAGGAGCTCTGGAGGGCACTGGTGTCACAGCAGGACCCCCCCCCCCCCCCAGGAAGGGACGGGAGGAGCGGGGGGACATTGGGAGAGCTGGGGTGATGTCACTGGACAAACACTGGGAGCACTGGGAACACTGGGAGCACTGGGAACACTGGGAGCACTGGGAGCACTGGGAACACTGGGAGCACTGGGAACACTGGGAGCACTGGGAACACTGGGAACACTGGGAGCACTGGGAACACTGGGAGCGCTGGGAGCACTGGGAACGCTGGGAGCACTGGGAACACTGGGAGCACTGGGAGCACTGGGAGCACTGGGAGCACTGGGAGCACTGGGAACACTGGGAGCACTCGGAACGCTGGGAGCACTGGGAACACTGGGAACACTGGGAGCACTGGGAGCACTGGGAGCACTGGGAACACTGGGAAGCCCCCGATGCCGCATCCCGGGATACACGCGGGGGTGCCGCGGTGGGAGCAGTGAGGTGGGGTAGAGGGGAGGTACTGGGAGCACTGGGGGACACTGGGACGCACCGATGTCGCAGCGGGTCCCTCCCCAGCCCGGAGCACAGGCGGGGGTGGCACAGTCGGGGCCACTGAAGCCCGGGAAGCAGCGACAGCGCCCCCGCTCGCACCGGCCCTGGTCACTGCAGCCGCGGGGACAGGCGGGGGGCGGGGCCGGGGGCGGGGCCTCGCCAGAGGGGGCGGGGCAAGCGCAGCCCCCGCCGGCGGGGGGGGCACAGAGCTGCACCGACTGGCCTGGGGGACACGGGGACACAGGTGTGACCTCACCTGTGACCCCCTCAGGGAGCCCCACTAACTCCAATGACCCACACAATGACTCCCCAGTGACCACTCCAGTGACCCCCCACAATGGCCACACCAGTGACCCCCCAATGGCCCCCCAATGACCACCCCAGTGACCACCCCAGTGACCCCCACAATGGCCACCCCAGTGACCCCCCAATGACCCCCCAATGACCACCCCAGTGACCACCCCAATGACCCCCCAATGACCACCCCAGTGACCCCCCAATGACCCCCCAATGGCCACCCCAGTGACCCCCCAATGACCCCCACAATGATCCCCCAGTGACCCCCCGGTGACCACCCCAGTGACCCCCCCAATGACCCCCCAATGGCCACCCCAGTGACCACCCCAGTGACCCCCCAATGGCCACCCCAGTGACCCCCCAATGGCCACCCCAGTGACCCACCCCAATGACCCCCACAATGACCCCCCAATGGCCACCCCAGTGATCCCCCAGTGACCCCCCGGTGACCACCCCAGTGACCTCCCCCAATGACCCCCCAATGACCCCCCAATGGCCACCCCAGTGACCCCCCAATGACCACCCCAGTGACCTCCCAATGACCCCCACAATGACCCCCCGGTGACCACCCCAGTGATCCCCCAGTGACCCCCCGGTGACCACCCCAGTGACCTCCTCCAATGACCCCCACAATGACCCCCAATGACTCCCTAGTGACCCTCCAATGACCCCCCCAATGACCCCCCAATGACCACCCCATTGACCCCCCAGTGACCCCACAATGACCACCCCAGTGATCCCCCAATGACCACCCCAGTGACCCTCCAATGACCCCCCCAATGACCACCTAATGACCACCCAGTGGCACCCCAAATGACCCCCCAATGGCCACCCCAGTGACCCCAATGACTCCCCAGTGACCACGCCAGTGACCCCCCCAATGACCCCCCAATGGCCACCCCAGTGACCACCCCAGTGACCCTCCAATGAGCCCCACAATGACCCCCCAATGGCCACCCCAGTGATCCCCCAGTGACCCCCCGGTGACCACTCAGTGACCCCCCAATGACTCCCCAGTGACCATCCCAGTGACCCCCCCAATGGCCACCCCAGTGACCACCCCAGTGACCCTCCAATGACCCCCCGGTGACCACCCCAGTGATCCCCCTAGGACCCCCCAAATGACCCCCTAATGACCACCCCAGTGACCCCCAGTGACCACCCCAGTGACCCCCCAAATGACCCCCTAATGGCCACCCCAATGACCCCCCCCATTAATTCTCCAATGACCCCCACAATGACCCCCAATGACTCCCTAGTGACCCTCCAATGACCCCCCCAATGACCCCCCAATGACCACCCCATTGACCCCCCAGTGACCCACAATGACCCACCCAGTGATCCCCCAATGACCACCCCAGTGACCCTCCAATGACCCCCCCAATGACCACCTAATGACCACCCCAGTGGCACCCCAAATGACCCCCCAATGGCCACCCCAGTGACCCCCAATGACTCCCCAGTGACCCCCCAATGACCCCACAATTGGCCACCCCAGTGACCCCCAAGTGACCCCCCAGTGACCCCCCAATGACCCCACAATGATCACCCCAGTGACCCCCATGACCCCCCAGTGACGCTCTATGTCCCCCCCCCGTCCTTCATTCTCCCATGTCCCCTGTGTCCCCTCCATGTCACTGATCTGTCACCTGTCCCAGCCTGGCGTTCTGCCATGTCCCCTCACTGTCCCCATGTCCCCCATGTCCCCCTGCCCCCCCTGCCCCCATGTCCCCCATGTCCCCCCTGTCCCCCATGTCCCCCATGTCCCCTCAGTGTCCCCATGTCCCCAATGTCCCCCATGTCCCCCATGTCCCCCATGTCCCCTCACTGTCCCTATGTCCCCCATGTCCCCCTGCCCCCCATGTCCCCATGTCCCAGCCTGGCGTTCTGCCATGTCCCCTCACTGTCCCCATGTCCCCATGTCCCCATGTCCCCCTGTCCCATCCTGGCGTCCTGCCATGTCCCCTCACTGTCCCCATGTCCCCCATGTCCCCCTGCCCCCCATGTCCCCCTGCCCCCCATGTCCCCATGTCCCCCATGTCCCCTCACTGTCCCTATGTCCCCCATGTCCCCCATGTCCCAGCCTGGCGTTCTGCCATGTCCCCTCAGTGTCCCCATGTCCCCATGTCCCCCATGTCCCCCATGTCCCCTGTCCAGCCTGGCGTTCTGCCATGTCCCCTCACTGTCCCTATGTCCCCCATGTCCCCTCACTGTCCCCATGTCCCCCATGTCCCCCATGTCCCCCATGTCCCCCATGTCCCCCCTGTCCCCCATGTCCCCCATGTCCCCTCAGTGTCCCCATGTCCCCCATGTCCCCGCAATGTCCCCATGTCCCCTCACTGTCCCCATGTCCCCCATGTCCCCCTGTGCCAGCCTGGGGCACCCCCCCTGTTACCTGTCCCGGCCTGGGGTCCCGCCGTGTCCCCGCAGTGTCCCCATGTCCCCTCACTGTCCCCATGTCCCCCATGTCCCCCTGTGCCAGCCTGGGCACCCCCCCTGTTACCTGTCCCGGCCTGGGGTCCCGCCGTGTCCCCGCAGTGTCCCCGCAGTGCCCGCACGTGTCCCTCGAGCTCCCGCAGCCTCCTCAGCACATCGGCCAGCGCTGCCCCGCACGTCTCGGAGGGCGCCTCGGGGGGGGACGTGGCAGGCGACACCGGGGACGGGGACACCGCGGGTGACACCGCGGGTGACACCGCCTCGCCCCGCAGCGCCAGGGCCAGCAGGAGGAGCCGCAGTTCCAGGGACACCGGCATCGTCCTGGGGGGAAAACGGGGAAAGTCAAGAGACGGGCACGAAAACACGGGGACAGGCGCGGGGACACCCACGAGGGGACACGGGGACACCACGCACACGGGGACATGGCGGGACATTGATGGGGACACCGGTAAAGGACACAGGGACAGCTGAGGGGACATCCGAGGGAAAGAACCCGCGGGGACATGTGGGGACACCCTGGGGTCACCGGGAGCACCCACGGGGGGGGGGGTGACACAGAGCGGGGACAGGGACACCCATAGGGGACACCCAGGGGACATTCCCGGGGACACCTGAGGGACACGGGGACACCTGAGGGACACGGGGACACGTGTGGGGACATTCCCGGAGACGCACAGACACCCCAAACCACAGCGCCTCCCAGTAACCCCAGCGTCTCCCAGTAACCACCAGTAACCCCCTCAGTAACTCCCAGTGATTCCCAGTCCCTCCCAATCCTCCCAGTTCTCCCCAGTCCTCCCAGTTTCCCCCAGTCCCTCCCAGTCCCTCCCAGTTTCCCCCAGTCCCTCCAGTCCCTCCCAGTTTCCCCCCAGTCCCTCCAGTTCTCCCCAGTCCTCCCAGTTACCCCCACTTACCCCAGTTCCCCCAGTCCCCCCAGTCCCTCCCAGTTTCGCCCCAGTCCCTCCCAGTTCTCCCCAGTCCTCCCAGTTCCCCCCAGTCCCTCCCAGTTCTCCCCAGTCCCCCCCGTCCCTCCCAGACCCTCCCAGTTCCCCCCGTACACCCAGTCCCTCCCAGTTTCCCCCCAGTCCTCCCAGTTCCCCCAGTCCCTCCTAGTTACCCCCAATTCCCCCAGTCCCCCCCAATTCCCCAGTCCCTCCCAGTCCCTCCCAGTTCTCCCCAGTTACCCCCAGTTACCCCCAGTTCCCCCCGTCCCTCCCAGTCCCTCCCAGTTCTCCCCAGTCCCTCCCAGTTACCCCCAGTTCCCCCAGTTCCCCCCCAGTCCCTCCCAGTTCCCCCCAGTTCCCCCAATCCCCCCAGTCCCTCCCAGTCCCTCCCAGTTACCCCCAGTTATCCCAGTCCCCCCGTCCCTCCCAGTCCCTCCCAGTTCCCCCCCGTACACCCAGTCGCTCCCAGTTCCCCCAGTTCCCCCAGTTCCTCCCAGTTACCCCCAGTTCCCCCAATCCCCCAGTCCCTCCCAGTCCCTCCCAGTTCTCCCCAGTCCCTCCCAGTTCCCCCAGTTACCCCATTTCCCCCCAGTTCCCCCAGTCCCTCCCAGTTTCCCCCAGTCCCTCCCAGTGCCCCCAATTCTCTCAGTGCCCCCCCAGTCCTGCCCAGTTGTCCCAAGCCCCGCCCAGTCACATCCCAGTATCGCCCCAGTGCCCCCCCAGTGCCCCCCCAGTCCCCCCCAGTCCCCCCCAGTTGCCCAGAACCTCCGGCCGGTCCCGCTGCGTTCTCGCTCTGGGTCGGGCGGGGTGGCCCAAAAAGGGGGCGTGGCCGGGGGCGTGGCCTGGGCCCCTCCCTCCCCACCCCCCCCAGGGGAGCCGCCCCCGCCCGTGTTTGGGGCGTCACCATGGAAACCAAACACGGGAGATGGACGGGCTCCCAGTGACACCAGTAACGGGGAACAGACCATCCCAGTAACACCAGTAACACCAGTAACGGGGAACAGACCATCCAGTAACACCAGTAACGGGAACAGACCATCCCAGTGACACCAGTAACGGGGACGGACCATCCCAGTAACACCAGTAACGGGGAACAGACCATCCCAGTGACACCAGTAACGGGGAACAGACCATCCCAGTAACACCAGTAACGGGAACAGACCATCCCAGTGACACCAGTAACACCAGTAACAGGGAACAGACCATCCCAGTAACACCAGTAACGGGGACGGACCATCCCAGTAACACCAGTAACACCAGTAACAGGGAACGGACCATCCCAGTAACACCAGTAACGGGGACGGACCATCCCAGTGACACCAGTAACGGGGAACAGACCATCCCAGTGACACCAGTAACGGGGACGGACCATCCCAGTAACACCAGTAACACCAGTAACGGGGAACAGACCATCCCAGTGACACCAGTAACGGGGACGGACCATCCCAGTAACACCAGTAACGGGAACAGACCATCCCAGTAACACCAGTAACGGGAACAGACCATCCCAGTGACACCAGTAACACCAGTAACAGGGAACAGACCATCCCAGTAACACCAGTAACGGGAACAGACCATCCCAGTGACACCAGTAACGGGGAACAGACCATCCCAGTAACACCAGTAACGGGGAACAGACCATCCCAGTAACACCAGTAACACCAGTAACGGGGACGGACCATCCCAGTAACACCAGTAACGGGGAACAGACCATCCCAGTAACACCAGTAACGGGGAACAGACCATCCCAGTAACACCAGTAACGGGAACAGACCATCCCAGTAAGACCAGTAACGGGGAACAGACCATCCCAGTAACACCAGTAACGGGGAACAGACCATCCCAGTGACACCAGTAACACCAGTAACGGGGAACAGACCATCCCAGTGACACCAGTAACGGGAACAGACCATCCCAGTAACACCAGTAACGGGAACGGACCATCCCAGTGACACCAGTAACGGGGAACAGACCATCCCAGTAACACCAGTAACGGGGAACAGACCATCCCAGTAACACCAGTAACGGGGAACAGACCATCCCAGTGACACCAGTAACACCAGTAACGGGGAACAGACCATCCCAGTGACACCAGTAACGGGGAACAGACCATCCCAGTGACACCAGTAACGGGGAACAGACCATCCCAGTAACACCAGTAACACCAGTAACGGGAACGGACCATCCCAGTAACACCAGTAACACCAGTAACACCAGTAACGGGAACGGACCATCCAGTAACACCAGTAACACCAGTAACACCAGTAACGGGGAACAGACCATCCCAGTAACACCAGTAACGGGGAACGGACCATCCCAGTAACACCAGTAACACCAGTAACGGGGAACAGACCATCCCAGTGACACCAGTAACACCAGTAACACGGAACAGACCATCCCAGTGACACCAGTAACGGGGAACGGACCATCCCAGTGACACCAGTAACGGGAACAGACCATCCAGTGACACCAGTAACGGGGAACAGACCATCCAGTGACACCAGTAACACCAGTAACACGGAACAGACCATCCCAGTGACACCAGTAACGGGGAACGGACCATCCCAGTGACACCAGTAACGGGAACAGACCATCCCAGTGACACCAGTGACACCAAAACCCCCAGTAAGCTTAACCCATGACTCCCAGTAACCCATCCTGATGTTCCCAGTGCTCCCAGTAACACAGCACAATCCATCCCAGTGCTCCCAGTGACACCAGTAACACTGCCCAGCTCATCCCAGTGCTCCCAGTAACACCAGTAAACCCAGGGCCACCCACTCTCCAGTCCCCAGTGCTCCCAGTACCACCAGTGTCACCCATCCCAGTGACACCAGTAACATGGGAAAGCCCATCCCAGTTCTCCAGTAACACCAGTATAGCCTGCCCCAGTGCTCCCAGTGACACCAGTAACCCCCAGTGACTCCCAGTAACACATCCTGATGTTCCCAGTGACACCAGTAACGTGGCACAGTCCACCCCAGTCTCCCAGTAACACCAGTATAGCCTGCCCCAATGCTCCCAGTGACACCAGTAACATGGGAAAGCCCATCCCAGTTCTCCCAGTAACACCAGTATGGCCTGCCCCAATGCTCCCAGTAACACCAGTAACATGGGAAAGCCCATCCCAGTCCTCCCAGTAACACCAGTATAGCCTGCCCCAATGCTCCCAGTGACACCAGTAACATGGGAAAGCCCATCCCCGTCCTCCCAGTTACACCAGTATAGCCTGCCCCAATGCTCCCAGTGACACCAGTAACGTGGCACAATGCACCCCAGTGCTCCCAGTTACACCAGTATGGCCCATTCCACTGACACCAGTAACCCCCAGTGACTCCCAGTAACACATCCTGATGCTCCCAGTAACACA
>NW_028276539.1:58966-120618 GCF_052056855.1 Sturnus vulgaris
TAAAAACATCTCAGGAACCCCCAAAATCCGCCAGGAATTCCAAAAAAAAACTCAGAGGGACCCCAAAACCAACCAGGAATCCCAAAAACCTCAGGGGACCCCAAAAAACCTCAGGGGGACCCCAAAACCCAGCAGGGACCCCCAAAAAACCCCAGAATTCCCCCCCAAACCCCAGCAGGAATTCCCCCCCCCAAAAAAAAATCCCCTCAATAAAAGCGATTTTTTTTTTTTTTTTTTTTTTTTAAAGCGATCAGGGTTAAATTCTCCTAATTAATTCATTAATTAATTAGCCTTAATGAACCCCCCCCCCCCCCCCGCGTGCTGCGGGGGGATTAATTAATTTTAATAATTTCGGTTTTTCCATAAATAAAAAATTTTATTTTTTTTCTTGTTTTTTTTTTTTGTTTTTTTTGGTTTTTTTTCTTGTTTCTCTGCCGGTTTTAGTTTTGTTACTCAGCGGGAATTAATTAATTAAATTTAATTTAATTTAATTAAGAAAGAGCCTTTCAGCTTTTTTTTTTTTTCCTTTTTGCCCCCCAAATTAATCAGGGTTGGAATGAATTAATTAATTAATTAAAAAAAAAAATAAAATTTTTTTTCAGGGATTAAGGCCGGCCCAGCCCTGCCCTGATGTTCCTTTTTCCAGATGTTTTCGGGTTCCAGCTGTTCTTCGGGAATTTTAAAAAATTCCCCAATCCCGATTTTCCACCGGGGAGGAAGGGAACAAGATGGGAGGGTTTGTCAGAATTTGGGGTTTTTTTCTGTTTTTTTTTAATTTTTTTTTTTAATTTTTAATTTTTTTTTAAGTTTTAATTTTTTAAAATTTTTTTTTAATTTTTAATTTTTTTTTAATTTTTATTTTTTTTAATTTTTAATTTTTTTAAAATGTTTTAATTTTTTTTAATTTTTAATTTTTTTTTAATTTTAATTTTTTAATTTTTAAATTTTTTTTTTTAATTTTTATTTTTTAATTTTTTAATTTTTTTTAATTTTTAATTTTTTTTAATTTTTAATTGTTTTTTTAATTTTTGTTTTTTTAATTTTTAATTTTTTTAATTTTTAAATTTTTTTTAATTTTTTTTTTAATTTTAAATTTTTTTAAAATTTTTTAATTTTTTTAATTTTTAATTTTTTTAATTTTTTTTAATTTTTAATTTTTTTTAATTTTTAATTTTTTTAATTTTTAATTTTTAATTTTAATTTTTTTAAATTTTTTTTTTTTAATTTTTTAATTTTTTTAATTTTTAAATTTTTTTTAATTTTTTTTTTAATTTTTATTTTTTAATTTTTTAATTTTTTTTAATTTTTAATTTTTTTTAATTTTAATTAATTTTTAATTTTTTTTTATTTTTAATTTTTTTTAATTTTTATTTTTTTTTAATTTTTTTTTATTTTAAAATTTTTTTCTATATAAATATATAACTAGAAATTTATAAAACGAAAGGTGGTCTGGCTATAAAAGTTTTTTTAAAAAAGCGACCAAAAAAAAAAAATCTTATTCTAAATTTGATTTTCCCCTCCCTTTGAGTAATTAATAAATTAATAAATTAATTAATAAATTTATTTATTTATTTTTTAAATAATCTCTTCAGTTTCCAGCCTTGCTTTTATCTCACGACCAAAAAAAAAAAAAAAAAAATTATTTTAATTAACAAATCAAATTAAAAATGTTATTTGGCCGTGGGGGCGTGGCCATGTGGGCGTGCCAAGGGGGCGTGGCCATGTGGGCGTGGCCACTGCGAGCGGTGGGGGAGGGGCAGCCCCGGTGTCCCCCCCCCGACTTCCCCGATGACATCATTAATGAGTCATTAGTCATTAATTAATCAATTAATTAAGAGCACTTTATTCGTAATTACAAGCCCCGCCCCCTCCTGGGGGGGGTCAGATGGGTCAATGGGGTGGTCACTCAATGGTCACTCAGGGGTCACTCAGGGTCACTCGGTCACTCAGGGTCACTCATTGGTCACTCAGGGGTCACTCAAGGTCACTCAGGGGTCACTCATTGGTCAGTGAATGGTCACTCATTGGTCACTCATGGGTTAATGGTCACTCATTGGTCACTCGGTCACTCCTTGGTCACTCCTTGGTCACTCGGTGGTCACTCAGGGGTCACTCAGGGTCACTCAGGGGTCACTCAGGGTCACTCGGGTCACTCATTGCTCACTCATTGGTCACTCAGGGTCACTCATTGGTCACTCAGGGTCACTCACTGGTCACTCAGGGTCACCCATTGGTCAATCAGGGTCACTCGGGGTCACTCATTGGTCACTCATTGGTCACTCAGGTTCACTCAGCTGTCATTGCTCACTCATTGGTCACTCATTGGTCACTCAGGGGTCACTCAATGGTCATTCAGGGTCACACACTGGACACTCATTGGTCACTCAGGGGTCACTCAGGGGTCACTCATTTGTCATTCAGGGTCACTCGGGTCACTCATCAGTCCTCGGTCACTCAGGGGTCACTCACTGGACACTCAGGGGTCACTCAGAGTCATTCAGTGGCACTCAATGGTCACTCAGGGTCACTCAGGGGGTCACTCATTGGTCACTCAGGGTCACTCAATGGTCATTCAGGGTCACACACTGGACACTCAGGGTCACTAGGGTCATTCATTGGTCACTCAGGGGTCACCCATTGGTCAATCAGGGTCACTCAGGGGTCACTCATCACTCATTGGTCACTCATCACTCATTGGTCACTCAGGGGTCACTCAGGGTCATTCAGTGGTCACTCAGGGTCACTCAGGGTCAGTCAGGGGTCACTCATCACTCGGTCACTCAGGGTCACTCATCACTGGCCACTCAGCAGTCATTGGTCACTCATTGGTCACTCAGGGTCACTCAGCTGTCATTGGTCACTCATTGCTCACTCAATGGTCACTCAGTGGTCACTCAATGGTCATCACACACTGGACACTCAGGGGTCAGTCAGAGTCATTCAGTGGTCACTCAAGGTCACTCACTGGTCACTCAGGGTCACTCGGGTCACTCATTGCTCACTCGATGGTCACTCAGTGGTCACTCATTGGTCACTCAATGGTCACTCAGGGGTCACTCAGGGTCATTCATTGGTCACTCATTGCTCACTCAGTGGTCACTCATTGCTCACTCAGGGGTCACTCAGTGGTCACTCATTGCTCACTCATTGCTCACTCATTGGTCACTCAGGGTCACCCATTGGTCAATCAGGGTCACTCAGAGTCATTCAGTGGTCACTCAATGGTCACTCAGGGTCACTCATCACTGGTCACTCAGCAGTCATTGGTCACTCATTGGTCACTCATTGGTCACTCAGCGGTCACTCAGCGGTCACTTCTCTCCCTCCGGCCACCGCAGGCACCACTCCATGGCGTTGCGGAACATGCGGATCCAGGGCCCGTGTCCGCTGGCCCCGCTAGCCCCGGTAGCCCCGGTGGCCCCGGTAGCCCCGGTAGCCCCGGTAGCCCCGGTAGCCCCGGTAGCCCCGGTAGCCCCGGTAGCCCCGGTGGCCCCGCTGCGGCCGGCCCAGGGGCACTGCCAGGTGCGCACGCAGCGCTCGGGGTGTGGCATGGCGGCCAGGTGACGGCCGCACGGTGACGTCAGCGCGGCCACGCCCAGCGCGGAGCCGTTGGGGTTCAGGGGGTAACGCTCGGTGGGGGCGCCGCCGTCATCGACGTAACGGAGCGCGGCCAGGCCGGAACGGACACTGGTGGCCAGCAGGGACGGGGGGCGGAACTGGAAACGGCCTGGGGGGACACGGGAGGGACTGGTTATACTGGTTACAAACTGGGTATACTGGTTATAGACTGGTTATAATGGTTATAGACTGGATATACTGGGTATACTGGGTATACTGGGTATACTGGGTATACTGGGTATACTGGTTATAGACTGGACACTGGTGGCCAGCAGGGACGGGGGGCGGAACTGGAAACGGCCTGGGGGGACAGGAGGGACTGGTTAGACTGGTTACAGACTGGTTATACTGGGTATAGACTGGTTATAATGGGTATAGATTGTTATACTGGGTATACTGGGTATACTGGTTATACTGGTTATAGAATGGACACTGGTGGCCAAAAGGGACGGGGGGCGGAACTGGAAACGGCCTGGGGGGACAGGAGGGACTGGTTATACTGGGTATACTGGGTATACTGGTTATAGACTGGTTATACTGGGTATAGATTGTTATAATGGGTATAGATTGGTTATAATGGTTATAATGGTTATACTGGTTATAGACTGGTTATAATGGTTGTAGATTGGTTATACTGGGTATAGATTGTTATACTGGCTATACTGGGTATACTGGTTATACTGGTTATAGAATGGACACTGGTGGCCAAAAGGGACGGGGGGCGGAACTGGAAACGGCCTGGGGGGACAGGACAGACTGGGTATACTGGTTACAAACTGGTTATACTGGTTATAGACTGGTTATAATGGTTATATATTGGATATAATGGGTATACTGGGTATACTGGGTATACTGGTTATACTGGTTATAGACTGGACACTGGTGGCCAACAGGGACGGGGGGCGGAACTGGAAACGGCCTGGGGGGACGGGGACACACTGGGTATACTGGGTATACTGGGTATAGACTGGTTATAATGGTTATATATTGGATATAATGGGTATACTGGGTATACTGGGTATACTGGTTATACTGGTTATAGACTGGACACTGGTCGGCCAACAGGGACGGGGAACGGAACTGGAAACGGCCTGGGGGGACACGGGAGGGACTGGTTAGACTGGGTATACTGGGGTGTACTGGTTATAGATTGGATATAATGGGTATACTGGGTATACTGGGTATACTGGTCATAGACTGGACACTGGTGGCCAACAGGGACGGGGGGCGGAACTGGAAACGGCCTGGGGGGACGGGAGGGACTGGTTAGACTGGGTATACTGGGTGTACTGGTTACAGACTGGGTATACTGGTTATAGATTGGATATAATGGGTATACTGGGTATACTGGGTATACTGGTTATACTGGTCATAGACTGGACACTGGGGGTCAGAAGGGACGGGGGACGGAACTGGAAACGGCCTGGGGGGACACGGGAGGGACTGGTTATACTGGTTATACTGGGTATACTGGTTATAGACTGGTTATACTGGGTATAGATTGGTTATACTGGGTATAGACTGAGTATAATGGTTATAATGGTTATACTGGGTATACTGGTTATACTGGTTATAGACTGGACACTGGTGGCCAGCAGGGACGGGGGGCGGAACTGGAAACGGCCTGGGGGACACGGGACACACTGGGTATACTGGGTATACTGGTTATAGACTGGGTATACTGGGTATAGACTGGTTATACTGGTTATAGATTGTTATAATGGTTATACTGGTTATACTGGTTATAGACTGGACACTGGTGGCCAGCAGGGACGGGGGACGGAACTGGAAACGGCCTGGGGGACACGGGAGGGACTGGTTATACTGGGTATACTGGGTATACTGGTTATAGACTGGTTAGACTGGGTATAGATTGATTATACTGGTTATAGATTGGTTATAATGGTTATACTGGGTATACTGGTTATACTGGTTATAGACTGGACACTGGTGGCCAAAAGGGACGGGGGGCGGAACTGGAAACGGCCTGGGGGGACACGGGAGGGACTGGTTAGACTGGTTACAGACTGGTTATACTGGGTATAGATTGTTATAATGGGTATACTGGGTATACTGGGTATACTGGTCATAGACTGGACACTGGTGGCCAACAGGGACGGCGGGCAGAACTGGAAACGGCCTGGGGGGACACGGGACGGACTGGTTATACTGGGTATACTGGGTATACTGGTTATAGACTGGTTATACTGGGTATAGACTGGTTATAATGGGTATAGATTGGATATACTGGGTATACTGGTTATACTGGTCATAGACTGGACACTGGTGGCCAAAAGGGACGGGGGGCGGAACTGGAAACGGCCTGGGGGACACGGGAGGGACTGGTTATACTGGTTATACTGGGTATACTGGTTATAGACTGGTTATACTGGTTACAGACTGGTTAGACTGGGTATACTGGTTACAGACTGGTTATACTGGTTACACCAGTTACAGACCAGTTAGGGAGTGGTTAAACTGGTTACACCAGTTAAACCAGTTAGAGACTCTTAAGGGACTGTTTAAACCAGTTAAACCAGTTGGAGACTGCTTAGGCACTGGTTAGACTGGTTAGGGGCTGGTTATACCAGTTAAACCAGTTGGAGACTGGTTAGGGAGTAGTTAAACCAGTTAGGGACCAGTTAAACCAGTTAGGGACCACTTAGAGAGCAGTTATGGACTGGTTATACCAGTTAGAAACCAGTTAGAGACCAGCAAAACCAGTTAGGGACCAGTTAGGGACCAGTTCTAGCCCAGTTCCAGCCCAGTGACAGACCAGTTACACCCGTGCCTCCCAGTTCCCTCCCAGTTCCCTCCCAATCCTTCCCAGTTCCCCCCAGTTCCATCCCAGTCCCTCCCAGTATCCCTCACTCCCAGTCCCTCCCAGTGCTCCCAGTATCCCTCAATCCCAGTGCCCCCCAGTCCCTCCCAGTCCCTCCCAGTATCCCCAGTATCCCTCACTCCCAGTGCCCCCTGTCCCTCCCAATCCCTTCCAGTATCCCCAGTATCCCTCACTCCCAGTCCCACCCAGTGCTCCCAGCGTCCCCCAGTCCCTCCCAGTGTTCCCAGTTTGCCCAGTACCTTCCCCGTGCGCCACCCACACCCCGAGCCGCGCCCCCTCCATCCCCAGTGCTCCCAGTGCTCCCAGTATCCCTCACTCCCAGTCCCTCCCAGTCACCCCCAGTGTCCCCCAGCCCCTCCCAGTATTCCCAGTCCCTCCCAGTGTTCCCAGTTTGCCCAGTACCTTCCCCGTGCGCCACCCACACCCCGAGCCGCGCCCCCTCCATCCCCCAGTGCTCCCAGTGCTCCCAGTATCCCTCACTCCCAGTCCCTCCCAGTGTCCCCCAGTATCCCCCAGTCACTCCCAGTGCTCCCAGTATCCCCTCCCAGTGCTCCCAGTTTGCCCAGTACCTTCCCCGTGCGCCACCCACACCCCGAGCCGCGCCCCCTCCATCCCCCAGTGCTCCCAGTATCCCCAGTATCCCTCACTCCCAGTGCCCCCCAGTGCCCCCAGTCACTCCCAGTCCCTCCCAGTGCTCCCAGTATCCCCAGTATCCGTCACTCCCAGTGCCCCCCAGTCCCTCCCAGTGCTCCCAGTATCCCCAGTATCCGTCACTCCCAGTGCCCCCCAGTCCCTCCCAGTGTTCCCAGTTTGCCCAGTACCTTCCCCGTGGGCCACCCACACCCCGAGCCGCGCCCCCTCCATCCCCCAGTGCTCCCAGTGCTCCCAGTATCCCTCACTCCCAGTACCCCCCAGTCCCTCCCAGTGTCTCCCAGTCCCTCTCAGTGCTCCCAGTATCCCCAATATCCCTCACTCCCAGCCCCTCCCAATCTCTCCCAGTCCCCTCCCAGTGTTCCCAGTATCCCCTCCCAGTCACTCCCAGTCCCTCCCAGTGTCCTCAGTCCCTCCCAGTGCTCCCAGTGTTCCCAGTATCCCCAGTATCCCTCACTCCCAGTGCCCCCCAGTCCCTCCCAGTGTCTCCCAGCCCCTCCCAGTCCCTCCCAGTGTTCCCAGTTTGCCCAGTACCTTCCCCGTGCGCCACCCACACCCCGAGCCGCGCCCCCTCCATCCCCCAGTGCTCCCAGTGCTCCCAGTATCCCCAGTATCCCCTCCCAGTGCTCCCAGTGCTCCCAGTATCCCTCACTCCCAGTCCCTCCCAGTGCTCCCAGTATCCCCAGTATCCCTCAATCCCAGTCCCTCCCAGTGTTCCCAGTTTGCCCAGTACCTTCCCCGTGCGCCACCCACACCCCGAGCCGCGCCCCCCTCCATCCCCCAGTGCTCCCAGTGCTCCCAGTATCCCCAGTATCCCCTCCCAGTGCTCCCAGTGCTCCCAGTATCCCTCACTCCCAGTCCCTCCCAGTGCTCCCAGTATCCCCAGTATCCCTCACTCCCAGTCCCTCCCAGTGTTCCCAGTTTGCCCAGTACCTTCCCCGTGCGCCACCCACACCCCGAGCCGCGCCCCCTCCATCCCCCGCAGCATCATCGCCGGGCCCGGCTCCACGCGCACGGTGACGAATCGCGACTCGAAGCGACCCGAGAGGTTCCGCTCCAGCGCCACGGCCCCCGCCGGGCCCCCGCGGCCATCGCCTGCCACACCGGGAATGTCACCAGAGTGTCACCAAAGTGTCACCAGGGGGAGGGGACAGCGAGGGGACAGCCAGGGGACACACCTGGGACAGCCCCGAAAGGGAAACCCCAAAGGGGACAAAGGTGGGGACACTTTTGGGGACACCCCAAGGACGTCACAGCCACTGCCGGGCCCTTGGGGACATCGCCTGCCACACGGGAATGTCACCAGGGTGTCACCGAGGGGGAGGGGACAACGTGGGGACACACCTGGGACAGCCCCGAAAGGGAAAACCCAAAGGGGACAAAGGTGGGGACACTTTTAGGGACAAACTGGGGACACCCAGGGACATCCCCGGACCCGCAGGGACATGGCCTGTGACACCGGGAATGTCACCAGAGTGTCACCAGAGTGTCACCAGGGGGGAGGGGACAACGTGGGGACACACCTGGGACAGCCCCGGGACAGCCCCGAAAGGGAAACCCCAAAGGGGACAAAGGTGGGGACACTTTTAGGGACACTCCAGGGATGTCACGGCCGCTGCCAGGCCCTTGGGGACATCGCCTGTGACACCGGGATGTCACCAAAGTGTCACCAGAGTGTCACCAGGGGGGAGGGGACAGCCAGGGGACACACCTGGGACAGCCCCGAAAGGGAAACCCCAAGGGGACAAAGGTGGGGACACTTTTGGGGACACTCCAGGGATGTCACAAGCACTGCCAGGCCCTTGGGGACATCGCCTGTGACACCGCGGTGTCACCAGAGTGTCACCAAAGTGTCACCGAGGGGGAGGGGACAGCCAGGGGACACACCTGGGACAGCCCCGAAAGGGAAACCCCCAAGGGGACAAAGGTGGGGACACTTTTAGGGACACTCCAGGGACATCCCCGGACCCTCAGGGACATCACCTGTGACACCGGGATGTCACCAAAGTGTCACCAGAGTGTCACCAGGGGGGAGGGGACAACGTGGGGACACACCTGGGACAGCCCCGAAAGGGAAACCCCAAGGGGACAAAGGTGGGGACACTTCTAGGGACACCCCAAGGACGTCACAACCACTGCCTGCCACACCGGGATGTCACCAGAGTGTCACCGAGGGGGAGGGGACAGCCAGGGGACACACCTGGGACAGCCCCGGGACAGCCCCGACAGGGAAACCCCAAAGGGATAAAGGTGGGGACACTTTTGGGGACACTTCAGGGATGTCACGGCCACTGCCGGGCCCTTGGGGACATCGCCTGTGACACGGGAATGTCACCAGGGTGTCACCGAGCGGGAGGGGACAACGTGGGGACACACCTGGGACAGCCCCGGGACAGCCCCGAAAGGGAAAACCCAAAGGGGACAAAGGTGGGGACACTTTTGGGGACACCCAGGGACATCCCCGGACCCGCAGGGATATCGCCTGCCACACCGGGGTGTCACCACGGTGTCACCAGAGTGTCACCAGAGTGTCACCGAGGGGGGAGGGGACAGCCAGGGGACACACCTGGGACAGCCCCGAAAGGGAAACCCCAAAGGGGACAAAGGTGGGGACACTTTTAGGGACACTCCAGGGATGTCACAGCCACTGCCTGCCACACGGGAATGTCACCAGAGTGTCACCAGAGTGTCACCAGAGTGTCACCAGGGTGTCACCAGGGGGGAGGGGACAGCGAGGGGACACACCTGGGACAGCCCCGGGACAGCCCCGAAAGGGAAACCCCAAAGGGGACAAAGGTGGGGACACTTCTGGGGACACCCCAAGGACGTCACGGCCACTGCCGGGCCCCCGCGGCCATCGCCTGCCACACCGGGGTGTCACCAGGGTGTCACCAAAGTGTCACCAGAGTGTCACCAGGGGGGAGGGGACAGCCAGGGGACACACCTGGGACAGCCCCGAAAGGGAAACCGCAAAGGGGACAAAGGTGGGGACACTTTTGGGGACACTCCAGGGATGTCACAAGCACTGCCTGCCACACGGGAATGTCACCAGAGTGTCACCAGAGTGTCACCAGAGTGTCACCAGGGTGTCACCAGGGTGTCACCAGGGGCGAGGGGACAGCCAGGGGACACACCTGGGACAGCCTCGGGACAGCCCCGACAGGGAAAACCGCAAGGGGACAAAGGTGGGGACACTTTTGGGGACACCCCAGGGATGTCACGGCCACTGCCAGGCCCTTGGGGACATCGCCTGTGACACCGCGGTGTCACCAGAGTGTCACCAGAGTGTCACCGAGGGCGAGGGGACAGCGAGGGGACACACCTGGGACAGCCCCGGGACAGCCCCGAAAGGGAAACCGCAAAGGGGACAAAGGTGGGGACACTTTTGGGGACACCCAGGGACATCCCCGGACCCGCAGGGACATCGCCTGTGACACCGGGAATGTCACCAGAGTGTCACCAGGGGGGAGGGACACCTTGGGGACACACAGGTGACACACACAGGTGACACTCACCTGTCCCCACCCAGCCCAGCAGCGCCATCAGCTGGCAGCCGTTGCACACCCCCAGGCTGAAGGTGTCCCCACGGGGGGCCAGGTGTGACACACACACAGGTGACACACACACAGGTGACACACACAGGTGACACTCACCTGTCCCCACCCAGCCCAGCAGCGCCATCAGCTGGCAGCCGTTGCACACCCCCAGGCTGAAGGTGTCCCCACGGGGGGCCAGGTGTGACACACGCACAGGTGACACAGGTGACACACAGGTGACACACAGGTGACACAGGTGACACACAGGTGACACACAGGTGACACTCACCTGTCCCCACCCAGCCCAGCAGCGCCATCAGCTGGCAGCCGTTGCACACCCCCAGGCTGAAGGTGTCCCCACGGGGGGCCAGGTGTGACACACACACAGGTGACACAGGTGACACACAGGTGACACACAGGTGACACTCACCTGTCCCCACCCAGCCCAGCAGCGCCATCAGCTGGCAGCCGTTGCACACCCCCAGGCTGAAGGTGTCCCCACGGGGGGCCAGGTGTGACACACACACAGGTGACACAGGTGACACACAGGTGACACACACAGGTGACACTCACCTGTCCCCACCCAGCCCAGCAGCGCCATCAGCTGGCAGCCGTTGCACACCCCCAGGCTGAAGGTGTCCCCACGGGGGCCAGGTGTGACACACACACAGGTGACACACAGGTGACACAGGTCAGGTGACACTCACCTGTCCCCACCCAGCCCAGCAGCGCCATCAGCTGGCAGCCGTTGCACACCCCCAGGCTGAAGGTGTCCGGGCGGTTCCGGAAGCGCTCGAGCTCCGCGCGGATTTTGGGATTGAAGCGAATGGAGGCGGCCCAGCCTGGGGGATTATGGGAATAATGGGGTTAATGGGGTTATTGGGAATGATGGGGTTAATGGGATTAATGGGGTTAATGGGGGAATTGGGATTAATGGGATTTATGGGGTTAATGGGGGATTGGGAATAATGGGATTATTTGGGTTATTGGGAATAATGGGGTTAATGGGATTATTGGGATTATTGGGATTAATGGGGGATTGAGAAAAATGGGAATAACGGGGGATTGGGATTAATGGGGTTAACGGGGGGATTTGGATTAATGGGAATAATGAGGTTAATGGGGGAATTGGGATTAATGGGGTTAATGGGGGATTTGGGTTAATGGGAATAATGAGGTTAACGGGGTTAATGGGGTTATTGGGATTAATGGGTAATTGGGATTAATGGGAATAATGGGGTTATTTGGATTAATGGGGTTAATGAGGGAATTGGGGATTAATGGGGGATTGGGATTAATGGGAATAATGGGATTAATGGGGGATTGGGAATAATGGGAATAATGGGGTTAATGGGGGATTGGGAATAATGGGGTTAATGGGGGAATTGGGATTAATGGGGAATTGGGATTAATGGGAATAATGGGGTTATTGGGATTAATGGGGTTAATGAGGGAATTGGGATTTATGGGGTTAATGGGGGAATTGGGGTTAATGGGGTTAATGGGGGATTTGGATTAATGGGAATAATGGGGTCACTGGGGTTAATGGGGTTAATGGGAAGATTGGGATTTATGGGGTTAATGGGGAATTGGGATTAATGGGTAATTGGGGTTAATGGGAATAATGGGGTTATTGGGATTAATGGGGTTAATGAGGGAATTGGGATTAATGGGAATAATGGGGGTTAATGGGGGATTGGGAATAATGGGGGGATTTGGATTAATGGGAATAATGGGATTAATGAGGGATTGGGAATAATGGGGTTAATGGGGTTATTGGGATTAATGGGGTTAATGAGGGAATTGGGATTAATGGGAATAATGGGGTTAATGGGGGATTGGGATTAATGGGGTTAATGGGATTATTGGGATTAATGGGGGATTGGGATTTTGGGATTGAAGCGAATGGAGGCGGCCCAGCCTGGGGGATTATGGGAATAATGGGGTTAATGGGATTATTGGGAATAATGGGGTTAATTGGGTTAATGGGATTATTGGGATTAATGGGGTTAATGGGGGAATTGGGATTAATGGGAAAAATGGGGTTAATGGGGAATAATGGGAATAATGGGGTTAATGGGGTTTATTAGGAATAATGGGATTAATTGGGGAATTGGGGTTAATGGGGGATTGGGATTAATGGGAATAATGGGAATAATGGGGTTATTGGGATTAATGGGGGATTGGGATTTTGGGATTGAAGCGAATGGAGGCGGCCCAGCCTGGGGGATTATGGGAAATTCGGGGTTAATGGGATTATTGGGAATAATGGGGTTAATTGGGATTAATGGGAAATTGGCATTAATGGGATTATTGGGATTATTTGGGTTAATGGGGGATTGGGAATAATGGGGTTAATGGGGTTATTGGGGTTAATGGGGGATTGGGATTAATGGGATTATTTGGGTTATTGGGAATAATGGGGGATTGGACTTAATGGGGTTAATGGGAAAATTGGGATTTATGGGGTTAATGGGGAATTGGGATTAATGGGGTTAATGGGGGAATTGGGATTAATGGGTAATTGGGATTAATGGGAATAATGGGGTTAATGGGGGATTTGGGAATAATGGGATTAATTGGGGATTTGGGAATAATGGGGTTATTTGGGTTAATGGGGATTGGGAATAATGAGGTTAATGGGGTTAATGGGAAAATTGGGATTTATGGGGTTAATGGGGAATTGGGATTAATGGGGTTAATGGGGGAATTGGGAATAATGGGATTAATGAGGGATTGGGAATAATGGGGTTAATGGGATTAATGGGATTAATGGGATTAATGGGGTTAATGGGGTTAATGAGGGAATTGGGATTAATTGGAATAATGGGGTTAGTGGGGGAATTGGGAATAATGGGAAATTGGGATAATGGGGAAATTGGGATAATTGGGATAATTGGGATAATTGGGATAATGGCAAAAATGGGAAAATTTGGATTAATGGGATAATGGGAAATTGGGATTAATGGGGGAATTAATGGGAGAAATAATGGGGGAAATAATTTAATAATTTAATTTTTCTGGGATTTTTGTCTGGTTTTTTGGGGGGGGATTCTCCCATTTTTTTAGAAATTTGAGATTTTCTGATTTTTTTCTCATTTTTTTGGGTCTAAAATCCCCCAATCCTCACCCTTGACTACCCCAAAAAATCGAATTTTTTTTTATTTTTTATGCAATTTTTTTTTTATTTTTTTGGGCATTTTTAATGGGATTTTTATGGGATTTTTTTTTAATTTTTCAGAAATTTGAAATTTTCTGATTTTTTTTCTCATTTTTTGGGTCTAAAAAACCCCAAATCCTCACCTTTATCTACCCCAAAAATCGAATTTTTAAAATTATTTTTATTTTTATTTTTATTTTTATTTTTTATTTTTTTTTTATTTTTTTGTGGGATTTTTATGGGATTTTTTTTATTTTTTCAGAAATTTGAAATTTTCTGATTTTTTTCTCATTTTTTTAGGTCTAAAAACCCCAAATCCTCACCTTTATATACCCCAAAAAAATCGATTTTTTTTGTAATTTTTATGCAATTTTTTTTTTATTTTTTGGGCATTTTTAATGGGATTTTTGTGGGGTTTTTTTGTGGATTTTCCCATTTTTCAGAAATTTGAGATTTTCTGATTTTTTTTCTCATTTTTTGGGTCTAAAACCCCCAAATCCTCACCTTTATCTACCCCAAAAAAATCCCAAAAAAATCGAATTTTTTTTAAATTTTTTCGCCATTTTTTTCCTTGTTTTTTTGTGCGATTTTCGCGGGGGTTTTTTTGAAATTTTCAGAAATTTGAGATTTTTTGATTTTTTTCTCATTTTTTGGGTCTAAAACCCCCAAATCCTCACCCTTGACTACCCCAAAAAATCGATTTTTTTTTAAATTTTTTTATGGGAATTTTTTGGATTTTTTGGGGATTTTTTGTGGGATTTTTATGGGATTTTTTTTATTTTTCAGAAATTTGAAATTTTCTGATTTTTTTCTCATTTTTTGGGTCTAAAAACCCCAAATCCTCACCTTTATCTACCCGAAAAAATAAAAAAAAATCCGATTTTTTTTTTATTTTTTTCGCGATTTTTTCCTTGTTTTTTGTGCGATTTTTGCGGGGTTTTTTTTTGATTTTTCAGAAATTCAGAATTTTCTGATTTTTTTCTCATTTTTTTGGGTCTAAAACCCCCAAATCCTCACCCTTGACTACCCCAAAAAATCCCAAAAAAATCGAATTTTTTTTTATTTTTTATGCATTTTTTTTTAATTTTTTGGGCATTTTTAATGGGATTTTTATGGGATTTTTTTTAATTTTTCAGAAATTTGAAATTTTTTTATTTTTAAATTTTTTTTAGGTATAAAACCCCCAAATCCTCACCCTTGACTACCCCAAAAAATCCCAAAAAATCAAATTTTTTTTAATTTTTTCGCCATTTTTTCCTTGTTTTTTGTGCGATTTTCGCGGGGTTTTTTTTTGAAATTCTCAGAAATTTGAGATTTTTTGATTTTTTTCTCATTTTTTGGGTCTAAAACCCCCAAATCCTCACCCTTGACTACCCCAAAAAATCCCCAAAAAATCCGATTTTTTTAAAATTTTTTCGCCATTTTTTCCTTGTTTTTTGTGCGATTTTCGCGGGGGTTTTTTTGGATTTTTCAGAAATTCGAGATTTTTTGATTTTTTTCTCATTTTTTAGGTCTAAAACCCCCAATCCTCACCCTTGACTACCCCAAAAAATCGATTTTTTTTTAAATTTTTTTATGGGAATTTTTTTGATTTTTTTGGGATTTTTTGTGGGATTTTTATGGGATTTTTTTTATTTTTCAGGAATTTGAAATTTTCTGATTTTTTTCTCATTTTTTAGGTATAAAATCCCCCAAATCCTCACCTTTATATACCCCAAAAAATCCAAAAAAATCCGATTTTTTTTAATTTTTTCGCCATTTTTTCCTTGTTTTTTTGTGCGATTTTCGCGGGGTTTTTTTTGAATTTTTCAGAAATTCAGAATTTTCTGATTTTTTTTCTCATTTTTTGGGTCTAAAACCCCCAAATCCTCACCTTTATCTACCCCAAAAAATCCCCAAAAAATCGATTTTTTTTTTAATTTTTTCGCCATTTTTTCCTTGTTTTTTGTGCGATTTTCGCGGGGTTTTTTTTTGGATTTTTCAGAAATTCGAGATTTTTTGATTTTTTTCTCATTTTTTGGGTCTAAAACCCCCAAATCCTCACCCTTGACTACCCCAAAAAATCCCAAAAAAATCGAATTTTTTTTTATTTTTTATGCAATTTTTTTTTTTTTGGGGCATTTTTAATGGGATTTTTATGGGATTTTTTTTGTGGATTTTCCCATTTTTCAGAAATTTGAGATTTTCTGATTTTTTTCTCATTTTTTGGGTCTAAAACCCCCAAATCCTCACCTTTATCTACCCCAAAAAATAAAAAAAAAAATCCGATTTTTTTTAATTTTTTCGCCATTTTTTTCCTTGTTTTTTGTGCGATTTTCGCGGGGTTTTTTTTTGAAATTTTCAGAAATTTGAGATTTTCTGATTTTTTTCTCATTTTTTGGGTCTAAAACCCCCAAATCCTCACCCTTATATACCCCAAAATATCCAAAAAAATCCGATTTTTTTAAATTTTTTCGCCATTTTTTCCTTGTTTTTTGTGCGATTTTCGCGGGGTTTTTTTTGAAATTCTCAGAAATTCAGAATTTCTTGATTTTTTTCTCATTTTTTTGGGTCTAAAAACCCCAAATCCTCACCCTTGGCCGAGCCCAGGACGTCTCCGTAGCTGAAGCCGCCGACGAAGGCGAGGCCCCGGAACGAGTCCAGGGAGGAGGAGCCCGAACACAAATCCTGGGTGGTCACGTCCCACACCTGGGGACACCCGAAAAAAAGAGAAAAAAAGGAGAAAAAAGTGAAAAAAAAAGTGATAGGAAAAAAAAAAAATGAAAAAAAAAGGGAAAAAAAGGAAAAAAAAGGAAAAAAAAAAGAAAAAAAAAGAAAAAAAACCCCAAAAATGACAGAAAAATGACAAAAAAAATGACCCAAAAATGACACAAAAATGACACGGAAATGAGAAAAAAATGACAGGAAAAAAATCAGAAAAAAAAAAGAAAAAAAAGAAAAAAAAAAGAAAAAAAAAAACCAAAAAACCCCCAAAAATGACAGAAAAATGACCCAAAAAATGACCCAAAAATGACCCAAAAATGACACGGAAATGAGAAAAAAATGACACGGAAAAAATTCGGAAAAAAAAATTAAAAAAAAAAAAAAACCAAAAAACCACCCAAAAATGACCCAAAAATGACAGAAAAAAATTCAGAAAAAAAAAAATTAAGAAAAAAAAAAAAAAAGAGAAAAAAAAAAAAGAAAAAAAAACCCAAAATACCCCCAAAATGACACAAAAAAAAGAGAAAAAAAAGAGAATAAAATGAGAAAAAAAAAATGAGAATAAAGTGACAGGAAAAAATTCGGAAAAAAAAGAAAAAAAAAGAAAAAAAAAAGGAAAAAAAAAACAAAAAACGCCAAAATTACACCAAAAAAAAGAGAAAAAAAAGAGAGAAAAATGAGAAAAAAAAAGAGAAAAAAATGAGAAAAAAGTGAAAAAAAAATGACAGGAAAAAAAATTTTAAAAAAAGGAAAAAAAAAGGAAAAAAAAGAAAAAAAAAAAGAAAAAAAAAAACCAAAAAACCCCAAAATGACACAAAAAAAAGAGAAATAAAAGAGTGAAAAATGAGAATAAAATGAGAAAAAAATGAGAATAAATAAGAGAAAAAAATGAGAAAAAAGTGAAAAAAAAGTGACAGGAAAAAATTCGGAAAAAAAAGAAAAAAAAGAAAAAAAAAGAAAAAAAAAAACCCAAAAACCCCCAAAATTACACAAAAAAGGAGAAAAAAAATGAGAAAAAAGTGACAGGAAAAAAATTCGGAAAAAAAAGAAAAAAAAAGGAAAAAAAGGAAAAAAAAGGAAAAAAAAAAACCCCCAAAACCCCAAAATTACACAAAAAAAAAAGAGATAAAAAAAGAGAATAAAATGAGGAAAAAAAGAGAAAAAAATGAGAAAAAAGTGAAAAAAAAGTGACAGGAAAAAATTCGGGAAAAAAAAGGAAAAAAAAAAAAGGAAAAAAAAAGGGAAAAAAAGGAAAAAAAAAAAGAAAAAAAACCCCCAAAAATGACACAAAAAAAAAGAGAAAAAAAAGAGAGAAAAATGAGAATAAAATGAGAAAAAAATGAGAAAAAAGTGACAGGAATTCTTGGTATTTTTTGGCTCATTTTTGTGTCATTTTTGGCTCATTTTTGTGCCCTTTTTGTGATTTTTTTTGGTGTCATTTTTGTATTTTTTGTGTCATTTTTGTGTCATTTCTGGCTCATTTCTGTGATTTTTGTATTTCCTGGCTCATTTTTGTATTTTTTCTGTCATTTTTGTGCCAATTTTGGTGGTTTTTGTCTCATTTTTGGTGTTTTTTGTGCCATTTTTGGTATTTTTTTGTGCCAATTTTTGTATTTTTTGTCTCATTTTTGTGCCAATTTTTGTATTTTTTGTCTCATTTTTGGTATTTTTTGTGCCAATTTTGGTATTTTTTGTCTCATTTTTGGTATTTTTTGTGCCAATTTTGGTATTTTTTGTCTCATTTTGGTGTTTCCTGGCTCATTTTTGGTATTTTTTTGTCTCATTTTTGGTATTTTTTGTCTCATTTTGGTGGTTTTTTTGTGCCAATTTTGGTGGTTTTTTGTCTCATTTTTGTATTTCCTGGCTCATTTTTGTATTTTTTGTGCCAATTTTGGTATTTTTGGTGCCAATTTCGTTGTTTCCCGGCTCATTTTTGGTGTTTTTTTGTCTCATTTTTTGTGTTTTTTTGTGCCATTTTTGTGTCATTTTTGTCTCATTTCGGTGGTTTTTGTGCCATTTTTGCTATTTTTAGTGCCAATTTTTGTATTTTTTGTCTCATTTTTGTCTCATTTTTGGTGTTTTTTTGTGCCATTTTTTGGTATTTTTTGTCCTCAATTTTGGTATTTCCTGGCTCATTTTTTGTATTTCCTGGCTCAATTTTTGTATTTTTTTGTGTCAGTTTTGGTATTTTTTTGAGCCAATTTTGGTATTTTTTGTCTCATTTCTGGTGTTTCCCGGCTCATTTTTGTATTTTTTTGGCTCATTTCTGTGTCATTTTTGGTGTTTTTTGTCTCATTTTTGGTGTTTTTTTGTGCCAATTTTGGTATTTTTTGTGTCATTTCTGTGTTTTTTTGTGCCATTTTTGGTGTTTTTTGTGTCATTTTTGTATTTTTTGTGCCATTTTTGTGTCATTTTTGTATTTTCTGGCTCATTTTTGTATTTCCTGGCTCATTTTTGTGTTTTTTGTGTCATTTTTGTGCCATTTTTGGTGTTTTTTGGCTCATTTTTGTATTTTTTGGCTCATTTTTGTGCCATTTTTGTATTTCCTGGCTCATTTTTTGTGCCAATTTTGGTGTTTTTTCTCTCATTTTTGGTGGTTTTTGTGCCATTTTTTGGTGGTTTTTGTGCCATTTTTTGGTGTTTTTTGTGCCATTTTTGTATTTTTTGTGCCATTTTTGTGTCATTTTTGTCTCATTTTCGTTGTTTCCCGGCTCATTTTTGGTGTTTTTTTGTCTCATTTTTTGTGTTTTTTGTGCCATTTTTGTCTCATTTCGGTGGTTTTTGTGCCAATTTTGGTATTTTTTGTGCCATTTTTGTATTTCCTGTCTCATTTTTGTCTCATTTTTGTGCCATTTTTGTATTTTTTGTCTCATTTTTGTGCCATTTTTGTATTTTTTTGTCTCATTTTTGTGCCAATTTTGGTATTTTTTGTCTCATTTCTGTATTTTTTGTGCCATTTTTGTGCCATTTTTGTGCCATTTTTCTCTCATTTTGGTATTTTTTGTGCCAATTTCGGTATTTTTTGTCTCATTTCGGTGTTTTTTGTCTCATTTTTGTGCCATTTTTGTATTTTTTGTCTCATTTCGGTGTTTCCCGGCTCATTTTTGTATTTCCTGTCTCATTTTTGTGCCATTTTTGTGCCATTTTTTGTATTTTTTGTCTCATTTTTGTGCCAATTTTGGTATTTTTTGTGCCAATTTTGGTATTTTTTGTCTCATTTTTGTATTTCCTGTCTCATTTTTGTGCCAATTCCGGTGTTTTTAGTGCCATTCCCGTTGTTTCCCGGCTCATTTTTGGTATTTTTTGTCTCATTTTTGTATTTTTTGTCTCATTTTTGTGCCAATTTTTGTATTTTTAGTGCCATTCCCGTTGTTTCCCGGCTCATTTTTGTATTTTTTGTCTCATTTTGGTGTCATTTTAGTGCCATTCCCGTTGTTTCCCGGCTCACCTGGAACCCTGCCATCTGGAACGCCGCCGCCATCTCGCGGTCCCCGTTGCTCCCCTCCTCCCTCAGCACGGCCACGCGCGGCCCCGGCAGCGCTGGGGGACCCCAAAAATCGGCACCGGGACCCCCAAAAAACAACAAAGACCCCCACGAGACCAAAAAACAAAAATCCCAAAAAAAATCCCCAAAAATCCCAAAAAAAATCCGTTAAAATCTGAAAAAATCCCATTAAAATCCCATTAAAATCCCATTAAAATCCCATTAAAATCCCATTAAAATCCCATTAAAATCCCATGAAAATCCCATTAAAAAAAAAAATCCCATGAAAATCCCATGAAAATCTCATTAAAATCCCATTAAAATCACAGTAAAATCCCAAAAAAATCCCAGTAAAATCCCATTAAAATCCCTCCCAGACACCTCCAAGGGACCCCAAAAATCGGCACCGGGACCCCAAAAACAACAAAGACCCCCACGAGACCAAAAAACAAAAATCCCCAAAAATCCCCCAAAAAATCCCAGAAAAATAAAATCCCATTAAAATCCCATTAAAATCCCAAAAAAATCCCATAAAAATCCCATAAAAATCCCATTAAAATCCACCCAAAAAAAATCCCATAAAACTCCCATAAGACTCCCATTAAAATCCCATTAAAATCCCATTAAAATCCCCCAAAAAATCCCATAAAAACAAAAAATAAATCCCATTAAAATCCCATTAAAATCCCACAAAAACCCCCAAAACATCCCCAAAAAAATCCCTAAAATGTCCCCAATGTCCCCAATGTCCCCCAATGTCCCAAATGTCCCCAATGTCCCCCAATCCCCCCCAATGTCCCCAATCCCCCCCAATGTCCCCAGTGTCCCCAATATCCCCAATGTCCCCAATGTCCCCTACCCATGTTCCTGGCCAGGGGTGACACGTAGTCAGGGTCAAAGGTGACATTGTACTGGGGTCCCCAGCGTGTCCCCAATGTCCCCAAACCCCAAATCCCCCCAATGTCCCCAGTGTCCCCAATGTCCCCAATCCCCCCAATGTCCCCAATCCCCCCCAGTGTCCCCAGTGTCCCCAGTGTCCCCTACCCATGTTCCTGGCCAGGGGTGACAGGTACTCGGGGTCAAAGGTGACATTGTACTCGGGTCCCCAGCGTGTCCCCAGGTCCTGCTCCTCCTGCTCCACGCACTCGGGCGCCGCCTGCAGCCGCTCCAGCCGGAAACTCGTCTGTTCCCAAAGTCCCCTGATGTCCCCAAGGGGCTCTGCCAGCACCTCCTGGCCACCCACCGACACTGTCACCTGTGGGGACATCGGGGACATCGGGGACAATGAGGACATCGGGGTTTAGGGACACTCAGGGACATTGGGGACATTGGGGTTTGGGGACACTCAGAGTCATTGGGGACACTCAGGAACACTCAGGGACATTGGGGACATTGGGGTTTGGGGACACTGGGGACATTGGGGACATTGGGGACAATGAGTGACACCGAGATCTATGGCACTGGAATGGGGACATTTGACTTTGGGGACAGCCAGGGACACTCAGGGACACTCAGGGACATTGGGGACATTGGGGTTTGGGGGACACTCAGGGACACTCAGGGACATTGGGGACTCGTCTGCTCCCAAAGTCCCCTGATGTCCCCAAGGGGCTCTGCCAGCACCTCCTGGCCACCCACAGACACTGTCACCTGTGGGGACACCGGGGACATCGGGGACAATGAGTGACACTGGGGACATTGGGGTTTGGGGACACTCAGAGTCATTGGGGACACTCAGAAACACTCGGGGACATTGGGGACATTGGGTTTTTGGGGACACTCAGAGACATTGGGGACATTGGGGACATTGGGGACATTGGGGACATTGGGGACATTGGGGGCTTTGGGGACACTCAGGGACATTGGGGACATTGGGGTTTGGGGACAATCAGGGACATTGGGGGCTTTGGGCTTTGGGGACACTCAGGGACATTGGGGACATTGGGGGCTTTGGGGACACTCAGGGACATTGGGGACTCGTCTGTTCCCACAGTGCCCTGATGTCCCCAAGGGGCTCTGCCAGCACCTCCTGGCCACCCACTGACACTGTCACCTGTGGGGACATTGGGGACATCGGGGACAATGAGGACATCGGGGACAATGAGGACATCGGGGACAATGAGGACATTGGGGACAATGAGGACATTGGGATGTGGGGACACTCCGGGACATTGGGGACACTCAGGAACGCTCAGGGACATTGGGGTCACTCAGGGACATTGGTGACATTGGGGACATTGGGGACATTGGAGTTTGGGGACACTCAGGGACACTCAGGGACATTGGGGACATTGGGGACATTGGGGACACTCAGGGACACTCAGAGACATTGGGGACATTGGGGACATTGGGGACAATGAGATCCGGGGCACTGGAATGGGGACATTGGGGTTTGGGGACAGCCAGGGACACTCAGAGACACTCAAGGACATTGGGGACATTGAGGACATTGGGGTTTGGGGACACTCAGGGACATTGGGGACACTCAGGGACACTCAGGGACACTCAGGGACATTGGGGACATTGGGGACACTCAGGGACACTCAGGGACATTGGGGACATTGGGGACACTGGGGTTTGGGGACACTGGGGACAAGGACAGGGTGACAGCACCATGGGGACACTGAGGGGACACAAGGACAGGATGACAACAAGGACAAGGGACAACGGGGACAACAGCGCCACCAAGCCACCACCACCCACCCCAGGGGACAGAGCCACTGCTGTCCCCTCCTCCCCGACCCCACAGTGTCCCCAAATGTCCCCAAATGTCCCCAATGTCCCCAGTGTCCCCAAATGTCCCCAAATGTCCCCAAATGTCCCCAGTGTCCCCAATGTCCCCAATGTCCCCAATCCCCCCAACCCCCCCAATGTCCCCAATCCCCCCAATGTCCCCAATCCCCCCAATGTCCCCAATGTCCCCAATGTCCCCAGTGTCCCCAATGTCCCCAATGTCCCCCAATGTCCCCCAATGTCCCCAGTGTCCCCAATGTCCCCAATGTCCCCCAATGTCCCCAATCCCCCCAATGTCCCCAATGTCCCCCAATGTCCCCCAATGTCCCCAGTGTCCCCAATGTCCCCCAATGTCCCCAATGTCCCCAATGTCCCCAATGTCCCCCAATGTCCCCCAATGTCTCCCAATGTCCCCAATGTCTCCCAATGTCCCCAATGTCCCCAATGTCCCCAGCCCCCCCAATGTCCCCAATGTCCCCAACCCCCCGAATGTCCCCAGCCCCCCCAATGTCCCCAGCCCCCCCATTGTCCCCAAATGTCCCCAGTGTCCCCTCACCATGGCTCGGGGGCCGTAGGGGCCGCTGTGGCCGATGGGGACACAGGTGACACCGGCCTCCTGGTAGCGGCGGCACACGGGGACAGCGGCCACCGTGGGAACCTCGAGCAGCAGCCCCGGCTCCTCGGCAAAGAGCACGGCCAGGGCTGGGGACACAGGGGACACAGGGGACATCAGAGGGGACACTGGGGACACTGGGGGGGTTGGGGACACTGGGGACATTGGGGACATTGGGGACATTGGGGGACATTGGGGACATTGGGGGGGTTGGGGACATTGGGGGGGATTGGGGACATTGGGGGGATTGGGGACACTGGGGACATTGGGGACATTGGGGACATTGGGGGACATTGGGGACATTGGGGACATTGGGGGACATTGGGGACATTGGGGACATTGGGGACATTGGGGGGATTGGGGGGGTTGGGGACATTGGGGGACACTGGGGACATTGGGGGACATTGGGGACATTGGGGACATTGGGGGACATTGGGGACATTGGGGACATTGGGGACATTGGGGGGATTGGGGGGGTTGGGGACATTGGGGGACATTGGGGACATTGGGGACATTGGGGACATTGGGGGACATTGGGGACATTGGGGACATTGGGGGGATTGGGGACATTGGGGACATTGGGGACATTGGGGGGATTGGGGACATTGAGGACATTGAGGACATTGGGGGACACTGGGGACACTGGGGACACTGGGGACACTGGGGACACTGGGGGACATTGGGGACATTGGGGGGATTGGGGGGGTTGGGGACATTGGGGACATTGGGGACACTGAGGGACATTGGGGACAATGAGGGGATTGAGGGATTGGGGACACCGTGGGGACACTGAGAGGACACTGAGGGGATTGGGGTCATTGGGGTCATTGGTGACATTGGGGACATTGGGGACACTGGGGGGGTTGGGGACATTGGGGGGGATTGGGGACATTGGGGACACTGGGGACATTGGGGACATTGGGGACACTGGGGACATTGGGGGGATTGAGGGATTGGGGACACCGTGGGGACACCGAGGGGACACCGAGGGGGTTGGGGACACTCTGGGGACATTGGGGACACTGAGGGGATTGGGGACACTCTGGGGACACTGAGGGGGTTGGGGACACCGTGGGGACACCGTGGGGACACCGAGGGGGTTGGGGACACTCTGGGGACACCGAGGGGGTTGGGGACATTGGGGACACCGTGGGGACAATGAGGGGATTGAGGGATTGGGGACACTGAGGGGACACCGAGGGGGTTGGGGACACCGTGGGGACACTGACGGGTGACGCCGGGCGGTGGCTCGGGGACGGTGACGGTGACGCCGCAGTTTCCGGCGAAGGCCATCTCCAGGACACAGCCCAGCAGGCCACCGTCACTGACGTCATGGCCAGCGGAAATGACGCGCTCTGGGGACACGGCAGCCACACCCAGTGTCACCCAGTGTCACCCAGTGTCACCCCGGGGTCACCAGATGTCACCCAAAGTCACCCCATGTCACCCAACGTCACGCAGGGGCCACCCCGGGGCTCCCAGTGTCACCCCAAGGTCACCAAGTGTCACCTCGGGGTCACCCAGTGTCACCCAGGGTCACCCAAAGTCACCCCAAGGTCACCAAGTGTCACCTCGGGGTCACCCAGTGTCACCCAGGGTCACTGTCCCCTGTCACTGACGTCATGGCCAGCGGTCAGGACACGCTCTGGGGACACAGCAGGGACACCCAAGGTCACCAAGTGTCACCCTGGGGTCACCCAGGCTCATTCAGGGTCACCTGAAGTCACCCCCGGGTCACCAAATGTCACCTTGGGGCCACCAAATGTCACCTTGGGGCCACCAAATGTCACCAAGTGTCACCTTGGAGTCACCCAGGATCATCCAGGGTCACCTGAAGTCACCCCAGGGTCACCAAATGCCACCTTGGGGTCACCAAATGTCACCCCAGGGCCACCAAATGTCACCAAATGTCACCTCAAAGTCAGCCAGGGGCCACCTCGGGGCCATCAGGGTCACCTTGGGGTCACCTAAAGTCACCCCAAGGTCACCAAATGTCACCTCAGTGTCACCCAGGGCCACCTCAGTGTCATCAAATGTCACCTCAGGGTCACCCTGTGTCACCCAGGGTCACCCAAAGTCACCTCGGGGTCACCCAAAGTCACCTCGGGGTCACCCAGGGCCACCTCAGTGTCACCCAAAGTCACCCCAGGGTCACCAAGTGTCACCTCGGGGTCACCCAGTGTCACCCAGGGTCACCCAAAGTCACCCCAGGGTCACCAAGTGTCACCTCGGGGTCACCCAGTGTCACCCAGGGTCACTGTCCCCTGTCACTGACGTCATGGCCAGCGGTCAGAACACGCTCTGGGGACACAGCAGGGACACCCAATGTCACCAAGTGTCACCCCGGGGTCACCCAGGCTCATTCAGGGTCACCTGAAGTCACCCCCGGGTCACCAAATGTCACCTTGGGGCCACCAAATGTCACCCCAGGGCCACCAAATGTCACCAAATGTCACCTTGGAGTCACCCAGGATCATCCAGGGTCACCTGAAGTCACCCCAGGGTCACCAAATGCCACCTTGGGGTCACCAAATGTCACCCCAGGGCCACCAAATGTCACCAAATGTCACCTTGGGGTCACCCAGGGGCCACCTCGGGGCCATCAGGGTCACCTTGGGGTCACCTAAAGTCACCCCAAGGTCACCAAATGTCACCCAGGAGCCACCTTGGGGTCACCAAATGTCACCAGATGTCACCTTGGGGTCATCTCAAAGTCACCCAGGGACACCTCAGGGTCACCAAATGTCACACTGGGGTCACCCAGGGGCCACCTCGGGGTCACCCCAGGGCCACCCAGGGTCACCCCAGTGTCACCTCATGGTCACCAAATGTCACCAGATGTCACCTTGGGGTCACTCAGGGTCATCCAGGGTCACCCAATGTCACCCCAGAGTCACCCAGTGTCACCTCAGGGTCACCCAGGGTCACCCCAGGGTCACTAAATGTCACCAAATGTCACCAAATGTCACCTTGGGGCCACCAAATGTCACCCAGGGGCCACCTCAGGGTCACCCAGTGTCACCCAGAGTCACCAAATGTCACCCAAAGTCACCCCAGGGTCACCCAAAGTCACCCCAGGGCCACCCAATGTCACCTCGGGGCCACCAAATGTCACCCAATGTCACCCAAAGTCACCCCAGGGCCACCCATTGTCACCTCAGGGCTCCCAGAATCCCCAAATTTCCCACCTGGAAACCCCAAATTTTTCACCCACGGAGCCCCAAAAATTTCCCCCCCTGAACCCCCAAATTTCTCCCCGGAATTTTTCACCCCAATTTCCCCAAAATCCCCATTTTTCACCCCAAAATTCCTCATTTTCCACCCCAAAATTCCTCATTTTCCACCCCAATTTTCTCATTTTTTCACCCCAAAATCACAATTTTTTACCCCAAATTTCCCAAAAATCCCCTTTTTTTTGACCCTATTTTCCCAAAATCCCCATTTTCCACCCCAAATTCCTCATTTTTCACCCCAAAATCCCCAATTTTCCAACCAAAAATTCTCATTTTTCACTCAAAAATCCCCATTTTTTCACCATAAAATCCCCATTTTTCACCCAAATTTTCCCATTTTTTCACCCAAATTTTTTGCCCCAAAATCCACATTTTTTTCTACCAAATTTTCAGCCCCAAAATCCCTTTTTTTCACCCCAAATTTTCCCAAAATCCCCGTTTTTCACCCCAAATTTTTCATTTTTCATCTCAAAATCCCCATTTTCCACCCCCAAAATCCCCATTTTTTCACCTTAAAATGCCATTTTTATACCATAAAATCCCCATTTTTCACCCAAATTTTCCCAAATTTTCCATTTTTCACCCAAATTTTCCATTTTCCATCCCAAAATCCCCATTTTTTCACCCTAAAATCCCCATTTTTCACCCAAATTTTCCCAAATTTTCCATTTTTCACCCCAAATTTCCCATTTTCCAACTCAAAATCCCCATTTTTCCCCCAAAATCCTCATTTTTTTCACCGTAAAATGCCATTTTTTCACCCTAAAATCCCCATTTTTCACCCAAATTTTCCCATTTTTTCACCCAAATTTTCCCCAAATCCCTGTTTTTCCACCCAAAATTCACATTTTTCACCCCAAATTTCTCATTTTCCACCCCCAAAATCCCCATTTTTCCACCCCAAAATCCTCATTTTTTCACCTTAAAATCCCCATTTTTCACCCTAAAATCCCCATTTTTTTCACCCAAATTTTCCCAAAATCCCCTGTTTTCACCCCAAAATTCACATTTTTTGCCCCCAAACCCCCCATTTTTCCATCCTAAAATCCCCATTTTTCACCATAAAATCCCCATTTTTCACCCAAATTTTCCCAAATTTTTCCATTTTTTCACCCAAAATTTCCATTTTTTCCCCATTTTTTCCCCAAATCCCGTTTTTTCTCCCCAGAATCCCCTGCCAGGAGCTGCTGGGTGACGTTGAAGGCTCTCTCCAGGCTCCAAAATCCCCATTTTTAACCCAAAATCCCCATTTTTCACTCAAATTGTCCCATTTTTCACCCAAATTTTCCCAAATTTTCCATTTTTCCCCCAAATTTTCCATTTTTCACCCCAAAATCCCCATTTTTTCATTATAAAATCCCCATTTTCCAACCCAAAATCCCCATTTTTTCACCCTAAAATCCCCATTTTTCACCCAAATTTTCCCATTTTTTCACCCAAATTTCCCAAATTTCCCATTTTTTCCCCAAATCCCGTTTTTTCCCCCCAGAATCCCCTGCCAGGAGCTGCTGGGTGACGTTGAAGGCTCTCTCCAGGCTCCAAAATCCCCATTTTTACCCAAAATCCCCATTTTTAACCCAAAATCCCCATTTTTCACCCAAATTTTCCCATTTTTTCACCCAAATTTTCCCATTTTTCACCCAAATTTTCCCATTTTTTCACCCAAATTTTCCCATTTTTTCACCCAAATTTCCCAAAATTTCCATTTTTCACCCCAAATTTCTCATTTCCCACCCTAAAATCCCCATTTTTTTCACCCTAAAATCCCCATTTTTTCACCCAAATTTTCCCAAAATCCCCATTTTTCACCCCAAATTTCCCATTTTCCACCCCCAAAATCCCCATTTTTCACCTTAAAATCCCATTTTTTCACCCTAAAATCCCCATTTTTCACCCAAATTTTCCCATTTTTTCACCGAAATTTTCCCAAAATTTCCATTTTTTCCCCATTTTTTCCCCAAATCCCGTTTTTTCCGCCCAGAATCCCCTGCCAGGAGCTGCTGGGTGACGTTGAAGGCTCTCTCCAGGCTCCAAAATCCCCATTTTTAACCCAAAATCCCCATTTTTACCCAAAATCCCCATTTTTCACCCAAATTTTCCCATTTTTTCACTGAAATTTTCCCAAATTTTCCACTTTTCACCCCAAATTTCTCATTTTCCACCCCAAATCCCCATTTTTTCATCTTAAAATCCCCATTTTCCAACCCTAAATCCCCATTTTTCACCATAAAATCCCCATTTTTCACCCAAATTTTCCCATTTTTTCACCCAAAATTTCCATTTTTTCCCCATTTTTTCCCCAAATCCCGTTTTTTCCGCCCAGAATCACCTGCCAGGAGCTGCTGGGTGACGTTGAAGGCTCTCTCCAGGCTCTGGGGCTCGTCCAGGTCGGGGCAGGTGTCGCCCACCTGGGCAAACACCTGAGCCAGGGCCGAGCCCCCCAGGCGGTGCCGGCCCGGGGACACCTGGACCCACAGCAAAGAGCCTGGGGAGGTCATTAAGGGCAGTGATTAATTAGAATTAATTGGGATGGGGATTGAAATGGAAATGGAGATGGAGATGGAGATGGAAATGGAAATTGGAATTGAAATTAAAATTGGAATTGGAATTGAAATTGAAATGGAAATTGAAATTGAAATAGAAAAAAATAGAAATAGAAATTAAAATTAAAATTGAAATTGAAATAGAAATTAAAATTAAAATTAAAATTGAAATTAAAATTGAAATTGAAATTGAAATTGAAATTGAAATGGAAATTGAAAATAAAATAGAAATTAAAATAGAAATTAAAATTGAAATTGAAATTGAAATAGAAATTAAAATTGAAATTAAAATGGAAATAGAAATTAAAATTAGAATAGAAATAGAAATAGAAATAGAAATAGAAACTAAAATTAAAATTAAAATTGAAATTGAAATTAAAATTAAAATTGAATTTGAAATTGAAATTGCAATGGAAATGGAAATGGAAACAGAAATTGAAATTGAAATTGAAGTTGAAATTAAAATAGAAATTAAAATAGAAATTGAAATTGAAATGGAAATGGAAATGGAAATAGAAATTAAAATCAGAATAGAAATAGAAATAGAAATAGAAATAGAAATAGAAATAGAAATAGAAATAGAAATTAAAATTGAAATTAAAGTTAAAATTGAAATTGAAATGAAAATTAGAATAGAAATAGGAATAGAAATACAAATTAAAATTAAAATTGAAATTGAAATTGGAATTGAAATTAAAATAGAAATAGAAATTAAAATTAGAATAGAAATAGAAATAGAAATAGAAATAGAAATAGAAATTAAAATTGAAATTGAAATTAAAATTGAAATTAAAATTGAAATTGAAATTGAAATTAAAATTAAAATTAAAATTAAAATTGAAATTGAAATAGAAATCAAAATTGAAATGAAAATGGAAATAGAAATTAAAATTGAAATAGAAATAGAAATTAAAGTTGAAATTAAAATAGAAATAGAAATTAAAATTAACATAGAAATTAAAATTGAAATTGAAATTGAAATTGAAATTGAAATTGAAATTGAAATGGAAATAGAAATTAAAATTAAAATGGAAATAGAAATTAAAATTAAAATGGAAATAGAAATTAAAATTAGAATAGAAATAGAAATTAAAATTAGAATAGAAATAGAAATAGATATAGAAACTAAAACAGAAATAAAAATTAGAATTGAAAAGTAAATTGAAATTGAAAAGTAAATTGAAATGGAAATGGAAATTGAAATTAAAATAGAAATAGAAATTAAAATTGAAATAGAAATTAAAATTGAAATTAAAATTGAAATTAAAATTAACATAGAAATTGAAATTGAAATTGAAATTAAAATTAAAATTGAAATTGAAATTAAAATAGAAATTAAAATCGAAATTGAAAGTGAAATGGAAATGGAAATAGAAATGAAAATTAGAATAAAAATAGAAATAGAAATAGAAATAGAAATAGAAATAGAAATTGAAATTGAAATAGAAATTAAAATTAAAATTGAAATTGAAATGAAAATTAGAATAGAAATAGGAATAGAAATAGAAATTAAAATTAAAATTGAAATTGGAATTGAAATTAAAATAGAAATAGAAATTAAAATTAGAATAGAAATAGAAATAGAAATAGAAATAGAAATTAAAATTAAAATTGAAATTGGAATTGAAATTAACATTGAAATTGAAATAGAAATGGAAATTGAAATTGAAATAGAAATTGAAATTGAAATTAAAATAGAAATAGAAATTAAAATTAGAATAGAAATAGAAACAGAAATAGAAATTAAAATAGAAACTAAAATTGAAATTGAAAGTGAAATCGAAATTAAAATAGAAATTGCAATTTAAATTGAAATTGAAATGGAAATGGAAATTAAAATTAAAATTGAAATTGAAATGGAAATAGAAATTAAAATTAGAATAGAAATAGAAACAGAAACAGAAATAGAAATAGAAATAGAAATAGAAATAGAAATTGAAATAGAAATTGAAATTAAAATTAGAATTGAAATTGAAATTAAAATTGAAAGTGAAATGGAAATAGAAATTAAAATTAGAATAGAAATAGGAATAGAAATAGAAATTGAAATTAAAAATAAAATTAAAATTAAAATAGAAATTGAAATTAAAATGGAAAGAGAAATTAAAATTAGAATAGAAATAGCAATTGAAATTAAAATAGAAATTGAAATTATAATAGAAATAGAAATAGAAACTGAAATTAAAATTAAAATTGAAATTAAAATTAAAATTGAAATAGAAATTAAAATTAAAATTATAATAGAAATAGAAATAGAAACTAAAATTAAAATTGAAATTAAAATTAACATAGAAATTGAAATTGAAATTAAAATTAAAATTGAAATTAAAATTAAAATTAAAATTAAAATTAAAATTAAAATTGAAATTAAAATTGAAATGAAAATGGAAATAGAAATTAAAATTGAAATAGAAATAGAAATTAAAGTTGAAATCAAAATAGAAATAGAAATTAAAATTAACATAGAAATTAAAATTGAAATTGAAATTGAAATTGAAATTAAAATTGAAATTAAAATTGAAATGGAAATAAAAAACGAAATTAAAATGGAAATAGAAATTAAAATTAGAATAGAAATAGAAATAGAAACTAAAATTAAAATTAAAATTGAAATTGAAATTAAAATTAAAATTGAATTTGAAATTGCAATGGAAATTGAAATGGAAATGGAAATTAGAATTGAAATTGAAATTAAAATTGAAATTAAAACAGAAATTAAAATTAAAATTAGAATAGAAATTGAAATTAAAATAGAAATAGGAATTAAAATAGAAATTAAAATTGAAATGGAAATTGAAATTGAAAGTGAAATGGAAATTGAAATTGAAATGGAAATTAAAATTAAAATTGAAATAGAACCAAAAATTAAAATAGAAAAAGAAATAGGAATAGGAATAGAAATTAAAATTAAAAATAAAATTAAAATTAAAATAGAAATTAAAATTAAAATGGAAAGAGAAATTAAAATTAGAAAAGAAATAGAAATTAAAATTGAAATTGAAATTGAAATGGAAATTGGAATTGGAATTGAAATAAAAGAAAAATTAAAATTAAAATAGAAATAGAAATTAAAATTAAAATGGAAATTGAAATTAAAATTAAAATGGAAATAGAAATTGAAATTAAAATTGAAATTGAAATTGAAATTAAAATGGAAATAGAAATTAAAATTAAAATTGAAATTGAAATTGAAATTGAAATTAAAATTGAAATAGAAATTAAAATTAAAATGGAAATTGAAATTGAAATTAAAATTAAAAATAAAATTAAAATTAAAATAGAAATTAAAATCAAAATGGAAATGAAAACAGAAGTAGAAACAGAAATTAAAAGTAAAATTAAAATTAAAATTAAAATAGAAACGAAAACAGAAATAAAAATAAAAATAAAATTACAAAATAAAAACAAAAATAAAATAAGTCAAGAAATCGGGCCGGAAATGGGGAAAATTGACCCGGAAATGGGAAAATTGACCCGGAAATGGGGAAAATTGACCCGGAAATGGGGAAAATCCACCCGGAAATGGGAAAATTGACCCGGAAATGGGGAAAATCCACCCGGAAATGGGAAAATTGACCCGGAAATGGGAAAATTGAACCGGAAATGGCCAAAATTGACCCGGAAATGGGGAAAATCCACCCGGGAATGGCCAAAATTGACCCAAAATTTGGGAAAATCGACCCCAAAATGAGCTCAGAGAAATCGGCACCAAAAAGGGACAAAACGACCCCAAAATGGCCCCAAAATGGCCCCAGGTGTGTCCAGGTGTCCCCAGGTGTGTCCCCAGGTGTGTCCAGGTGAGTCCAGGTGTGTCCCCAGGTGTCCCCAGGTGTGTCCCCAGGTGTCCCCAGGTGTCCCCAGGTGTCCCCAGGTGTGTCCCAGGTGTCCCCAGCTGTCCCAGGTGTATCCAGGTGTGTCCCCAGGTGTGTCCCAGGTGTGTCCCAGGTGTGTCCCCAGCTGTCCCCAGGTGTGTCCCCAGGTGTGTCCAGGTGTGTCCCCAGCTGTCCCAGGTGTGTCTCAGGTGTGTCCCAGGTGTGTCCCCAGCTGTCCCAGGTGTCCCCAGCTGTCCCAGGTGTGTCCCCAGCTGTCCCCAGGTGTGTCCAGGTGTCCCCGGGTGTGTCCCCAGGTGTGTCCCAGGTGTGTCCAGGTGTCCCCAGGTGTCCCCGGGTGTGTCCCCAGCTGTCCCCAGGTGTGTCCCAGGTGTGTCCAGGTGTCCCCAGGTGTCCCCGGGTGTGTCCCCAGGTGTGTCCAGGTGTCCCCAGGTGTGTCCAGGTGTCCCCGGGTGTGTCCAGGTGTGTCCAGGTGTGTCCAGGTGTGTCCCCAGCTGTCCCCAGGTGTGTCCCCAGGTGTGTCCCCAGCTGTCCCCAGGTGTGTCCAGGTGTGTCCCCAGCTGTCCCAGGTGTGTCCCAGGTGTGTCCCAGGTGTGTCCCAGGTGTCCCCAGGTGTGTCCAGGTGTCCCCAGGTGTGTCCAGGTGTGTCCAGGTGTGTCCAGGTGTGTCCCCTCACCTCTCTCGTTGGGACATTTGAGGTCGGGGGTGACGGTGGCGGTGACGTCGGGGCACACGGCGTAGGCCGAGATCACCAGGGCACCTGTGGGGACAGCGGGGACACCTGTGTCACCTCGGGGACACCTGTGCCAGCTCAGGGTCACCTCAGGGTCACCTGTGTCACCTCAGGGTCATCAACGTCACCTCAGTGTCACCTCAGTGTCACCTGTGTCACCTCAGTGGCACCTGGGTGTCACCTCAGTGTCACCTGTGTCACCTCAGGGTCACCTCAGGGCCACCCCAGGGTCACCAGGGTCACCTGTGTCACCTCAGGGTCACCTCAATGTCACCTAGGTGTCACCTGTGTCACCTCAGGGTCATCAACGTCACCTCAGGGTCACCTGGGTGTCACCTGGGTCACCTCAGTGTCACTAATGTCACCTGGCTGTCACCTGTGTCACCGAGATGTCACCAATTCTGTCACCTCAGTGCCACCACAGTGTCACCTGGATGTCCCCAATGTCCCCAATGTCCCCAATGTCCCCAATGTCCCCAATGTCCCCAATGTCCCCAATGTCCCCAATGTCCTCAATGTCCCCAATGTCCCCAATGTCCCCAATCCCCCCAGTGTCCCCAATGTCCCCAATGTCCCCAATGTCCCCAATGTCCCCAATGTCCCCAATGTCCTCAATGTCCCCAATGTCCCCAGTGTCCCCAATGTCCCCAATGTCCCCAATCCCCCCAATGTCCCCAATCCCCCCAATGTCCTCAATGTCCCCAATGTCCCCCAGTGTCCCCAATGTCCCCAATGTCCCCCAATGTCCCCAATCCCCCCAATGTCCCCAATGTCCCCAATCCCCCCAATGTCCCCAATGTCCCCAACGTCCCCCCCACCCCCCGCAGTGTCCCCGTTGTCACCAGGTGCCATCACGGTGTCTGTCCCCACTCTGGCCGCCATGCTGAGCGAGTCCTTGCCGCCATCGATGGCCACCCCCAGGCGGTGCAGGGCCACCACCAGAGCGTCACACGCGGCCACCAGGGCCCCGCCCTCCGAGCCCAGCTTGGAGCCCCACATCCAATTGCCAGAGCACTTGACATCCTGGGGACATCGGGGACACACAGGGGACATCGGGGACATTGGGGACATTGGGGACATTGGGGATTTGGGGACATTGGGGACATTGGGGACATTGGGGACATTGGGGGACATTGGGGACATTGGGGACATTGGGGACATTGGGGACATTGGGGGGATTTGGGGACATTGGGGGGATTGGGGACATTGGGGACATTGGGGACATTGGGGGGATTGGGGGCATTGGGGACATTGGGGGGATTGGGGATTTGGGGACATTGGGGACAGGGAGGTGTCACAAGCAGAGGGGACACGCACAGACAGAGACACAGAGAGATGGGGGAGGGGACAGGTCAGTGTCACCGCCTGTCACCTCCCCCCTCCGCTGCCACCCCCAGCCCCGCCCATGGCACCACCCCCCAATGTCCCCAAAATGTCCCCAACGCCCCCAATGTCCCCAAATCCCCCCAATGTCCCCAATGTCCCCCAATGTCCCCAACGTCCCCCAATGTCCCCAATGTCCCCAATGTCCCCAATCCCCCCAATGTCCCCAATGTCCCCAATGTCCCCAATGTCCCCCAATGTCCCCAATGTCCCCAATGTCCCCAATCCCCCCCAATGTCCCCCAATGTCCCCAATCCCCCCAATGTCCCCCAATGTCCCCAATGTCCCCAATGTCCCCCAATGTCCCCAATCCCCCCAATGTCCCCAATGTCCCCCAATGTCCCCAATGTCCCCAATGTCCCCAATGTCCCCAATCCCCCCCAATGTCCCCAATCCCCCCAATGTCCCCCAATGTCCCCCAATGTCCCCAATGTCCCCAATGTCCCCCAATGTCCCCCAATCCCCCCAATGTCCCCAATGTCCCCAATCCCCCCGATGTCCCCAAGTGTCCCCAATGTCCCCAATCCCCCCAATCCCCCCGATGTCCCCAAGTGTCCCCAAAGTGTCACCTTCAGGTGTGTCACCCACACCCACACCAGGTTGGTGATGGCCTTGGCCAGCGCCCGATGTCCCCAATGTCCCCAACATCCCAACACCCCCAGTGTCCCCAATCCCCCCAATCCCCCCGATGTCCCCAAGTGTCCCCAAAGTGTCACCTTCAGGTGTGTCACCCGTGCCCACACCAGGTTGGTGAGGGCCTCGGCCAGCGCCAGGCGCGCCCCGGCCGCGGGGTCCAGCAGGCCTTTGATTGGCTGCTCGCCGATGGCGGTGGCCGCGCCCGTGTCCCCAAAGTGGGACAGGGCCACCACGGCCACGTCGGCCAGAGGAGTGTGCAGGGGACCCACGCACTGCTGCTGGGCCACCAGGCCTGTCACCGAGCGGTCCACCTGGGGACAGAGGGGACAACGGGGACGTTGGGGACATTGGGGACGTTGGGGATGTTGGGGGACATTGGGGGACATTGGGGGACATTGGGGACATTGGGGGGATTGGGGGACATTGGGGACATTGGGGACATTGGGGGGACATTGGGGACATTGGGGGACATTGGGGGGATTGGGGACACTGGGGACATTGGGGACATTGGGGACACTGGGGACATTGGGGACATTGGGGGACATTGGGGACATTGGGGGACATTGGGGGGGTTGGGGACATTGGGGACACTGGGGGGATTGGGGACATTGGGGGACATTGGGGACATTGGGGACACAAAAGGGGACCTGGGTGGGGGTGGCACAGGTGACACCAGGTTGCTGCTGAGGTCACACAGGTGACACACAAGTGACATTGAGGACACACAGGTGTGGCACAGGTGGCACAAGTGACGTTAATGATACACACAGGTAACACAGGTGACACAGACAGGTGACACAGGTGACATACAGGTGACACAGGTGTGACACAGGTGTGACCCTCACCTTGTTGGTCAGGTACCTCTTGCTGGGGTTTGGGGTGGGGTCGGGGTAACACAGGTGACAGAAGTGACACACAGGTGACATTGATGACACAGACAGGTGACACACATGACACAGACAAGTGACACAGGTGTGACACAGGTGTGACACAGGTGACACCCAGGTGACACATAGGTGACACACAGGTGGGACACAGGTGGGACAGAGGTGACACAGGGGTGACATTAATGACACAGACAGGTGACAGGTGTGACACAGACAGGTGACAGGTGTGACACAGACAGGTGACACAGGTGACACAGGTGACACACAGGTGACACACAGGTGACACACAGGTGTGACGCTCACCTTGTTGGTCAGGTACCTCTTGCTGGGGTATGGGGTGGGGTTGGGGTAACACAGGTGTGACAGGTGACACAGGGGTGACATTAACGACACAGACAGGTGACAGGTGTGACACAGACAGGTGACACAGGTGTGACACAGGTGACACAGGTGACACACAGGTGACACACAGGTGACACACAGGTGTGACGCTCACCTTGTTGGTCAGGTACCTCTTGCTGGGGTTTGGGGTGGGGTAGGGGTAACACAGGTGACACAGACAGGTGACACAGGTGACACAGGTGACACACAGGTGACACAGACAGGTGACACAGACAGGTGACACAGGTGACACACAGGTGTGACATACGTGACATTAAAGATGCAGACAGGTGACACGTGACACAGGTGACACAGGTGACACACAGGTGTGACATTAATGACACACAGGTAACACAGGTGACATTAATGACACAGACAGGTGACAGGTGTGACACAGACAGGTGACAGGTGTGACACAGGTGACACACAGGTGACACACAGGTGACACAGACAGGTGACACAGGTGACATAGGTGACACACAGGTGACACACAGGTGACACACAGGTGTGTGGCTCACCTTGTTGGTCAGGTACCTCTTGCTGGGGCATGGGGTGGGGTTGGGGTAACACAGGTGACACAGACAGGTGACAGGTGTGACACAGGTGACACAGGTGACACAGGTGACACCCAGGTGACACCCAGGTGACACACAGGTGTGACGCTCACCTTGTTGGTCAGGTACCTCTTGCTGGCCACGGCCGGCAGGCGCAGGAGCCGCTCGAGCGCCGCCCGCACCGAGAGCGACGGGGGCAGGGCCAGGGGACGGCGGGGGAGGGGACACAGCGACAGCCGGAACTCCTGAGAGGGGACGGCGGGGCACGGGGGACCGGAAATGGGGGACGGACAGACCGGAAATGGGGGAGGAAAGAGAGGAAATGGGGACGGGAAGAGGGGAAATGGGGGAGGAAAGAGAGGAAATGGGGGAGGAAAGAGGGGAAATGGAAATGGGGGACGGACAGACCGGAAATGGGGGAGGAAAGAGAGGAAATGGGGGAGGAAAGAGCGGAAATGGGGGAGGAAAGAGGGGAAATGGGGGAGGAAAGAGAGGAAATGGGGACAGACAGAGCGGAAATGGGGGAGGAAAGAGCGGAAATGGGGGAGGAAAGAGCGGAAATGGGGACGGACAGACCGGAAATGGGGGAGGAAAGAGCGGAAATGGGGGAGGAAAGAGGGTAAATGGAAATGGGGGACGGGAAGACCGGAAATGGGGGAGGAAAGAGCGGAAATGGGGGAGGGCAGGGAGGAAATGGGGGTGGGCAGACCGGAAATGGGGGAGGAAAGAGCGGAAATGGGGGAGGAAAGAGCGGAAATGGGGGAGGAAAGAGGGGAAATGGAAATGGGGGACGGGCAGAGTGGAAATGGGGGTGGACAGACCGGAAATGGATGGCGGGCAAACCGGAAATGGGGCGGGCAGACCGGAAATGGGGGCGGAAATGGGGAAAAAGGGTCGGAAATGGGAAATTTGGGGGAAAAATGGGAAATTTGGGGGGGGAATGGGAAAATTTGGGGAGAAATTGGGGGAAATGGGAAATTTGGGTGGAAAATGGGAAATTGGGGGAAATTTGGGGGAAAATGGGAAAAAATGGGAAAATATGGGGGAAAAAGTGGAAATTTGGGGGGAAAATGGGAAATTTGGGGGGAAAAAAGTGAAAATTTGGGGAGAAAAGGGAAAATTGGGAGAAAAAATGGAAATTTGGGGGGAAATTGGGGAAAAAATGGGAAAATTCGGGGGGAAAATGGGGGGAAAAGGGGAAATTTGGGGGGAAAATGGGAAAAGTTGGGAGAAAAACGTAAATTTGGGGGGGGAATGGAAAAAAATGGGAATTTTGGGGGGGAAATGGGAAATTTGGGGGGAAAAAAGTGGGGAAATTAGTGAAAATTTGGGGGGGAAATGGGAAATTTGGGGGAAATGGGGAAAAAATGGGAAATTTGGGGAAAATTGGGGGAAAAGCGAAAATTTGGGAAAAATGGGAATTTGGGGGGAAAAAAGTGGGAGGAAATGAGAAAATTGGGGGGAAAAGGGGAAATTTGGGGAAAAAAAGTGGAAATTTGGGGTAAAAAGAGAATTTGGGGGGGAAAAAGGGAAAAATTGGTGGAAAAAAGGGAAATTTGGGGGAAAAAGGGGAAATTTGAGGGAAAATGGGGGGAAAGTGGGGGGGAAAGTGGGGGGAAAGATGAAATATGGGGAAAAATATAAAATGGGGAAAAATCAAATTAAGGAGAAAAAAAAGAGAAATTTAGGGGGAAAAAGGTGAAATTCGGGGAAAAACAGGAAATTGGGGAAAAAAAGTGGAAATTTGGGGGAAAAAAAGGGAAAATTGGGGAAAAATTGGGGGAAATTGAGGAAAAAATTCAAATGTGTAGGGAAAGGTCCCCCCCTCAATTTTGGGGCTTTTTTTGGGGTCCCATTTTGGGATTTTCCTCCCCGTTTTTTTGGGGTCCCCCCACACTTTTTGGGGTCCCTTTTTTGGGGTTCTCCTCCCAAATTTTGGGGCTATTTCTGGGGTCCCTTTTTTTGGGATTTCCCCCCAAAATTTTGGGATCCCATTTTGGGATTTTCCCCCCAATTTTTGGGGTTCCCCCCCACACTTTTTGGGGTCCCTTTTTGGGGTTTCCCTCCCAAATTTTGGGGTCCCTTTTTTGGATTTCCCCTCAAAATTTTGGGGCTATTTTTGGGATCTCTCTTTTGGGATTTTTCCCCTCAATTTTTGGGGTCCCCTCTCACTTTTTGGGGTCCCTTTTTTGGGGTTTTCCCCCCAAATTTTGGGGCCATTTTTGGGATTTCCCCCCAAAATTTTGGGATCCCCTTTTGGGATCCCATTTTGGGATTTTTCCACCCAAATTTTGGGGTCCCCCCCACACTTTTTGGGATCCTTTTTTGGGATTTTTCCGCCCAAATTTTGGGGTCCCCCCCACACTTTTTGGGTCCCCTTTTTGGGGTTTCCCTCCCAAATTTTGGGGTCCCTTTTTTGGATTTCTCCCCAAAATTTTGGGATCCGTTTTTGGGATCCCATTTTGGGATTTTCTTCCTGAAATTTTGGGGTCCCCCCACACTTTTTGGGGTCCCTTTTGGGGTTCTCCCCCCCAAATTTTGGGGCTATTTTTGGGGTCCCTTTTTGGGATGTTCCCCCATTTTTTTGGAGTCCCCTCTCACTTTTCGGGGTCCCTTTTTGGGGTTTCCCTCCCAAATTTTAGGGCCATTTTTGGGATTTCCCCCCAAAATTTTGGGATCCCATTTTGGGATTTTCCTCCCCAAATTTTGGGGTCCCCTCTCACTTTTTGGGATCCCTTTTTGCGGTTTTTTCAACCCAAATTTTGGGGCTATTTTTGGGATCCCATTTTGGGATTTTCCTCCCCGTTTTTTTGGGGTCCCCTCTCACTTTTTGGGATCCTTTTTTGGATTTTCCCCCAAAATTTTGGGATCCGTTTTTGGGATCCCATTTTGGGATTTTCTTCCCCAATTTTCGGGGTCCCCCCACCACTTTTTGGGGTCCCTTTTTGGGGTTTCCCCCCCCCAAATTTTGGGATTTCCCCGCTCACCTTTTGGGGCATCTTGCCCAGCACCCACTCGAGCTCGAGGTTGACGGGGGTGGGGAGCCCCTCGTGGGACCCCCCCTCGGGCACCGGCGCCGCCAGGTCATCGACCAGCACGATCTGGGGGGGACAGCCCGAAATCACCCCAAAAACACACAAAAACAGCCCCAAAAACAGCTCAAAAACAGCCCGAAATCACCCCAAAAACAGCCCAAAAAACAGCTAAAAAACAGCCCGAAATCACCCCAAAAACAGCCCCAAAAACCAGCTCAAAAACAGCCCGAATTCACCCCCAAAACAGCCCAAAAAACCAGCTCAAAAACAGCCCGAATTCAGCCCAAAAACAGCCCCAAAAACAGCCAAAAACCAGCCCAGAAACAGCCAAAAAATATCCCAGAAATAACCCAAAACCAGCCCCCGAAATCACCTAAAAATAGCCCCAATACCAGCCCAGAAAGATCCCAAAACCAGCCCAGAAACTGCTCCCAAAACCAGCCCAGAAACTGCCCAAAAAACAGCCAAAAACAGCCCAGAAACTGCCCCCAAAATCACCCTGAAATCACCCCAAGAACACCCAAAAATATCCCAGAAACAGCTCAAAAACTGCCCCAAAACAGCCAAAAAACAGCCCCTGAAATCACCCCAGAAATCACCCCAAAACCAGCCCCAAAACAGCCCCAAAAAAGCCCAAAAACAGCCTGAAATCACCCCAAAAAACAGCCCAAAACCAGCCCAGAAACTGCCCAAAAACAGCCCAGAAAAAGCCAAAAAACATCCCAGAAACTGCCCAGAAACATCCCAAAACCAGCCCCTAAAATCACCCAAAATCAGCCCAAAACCAGCCCCAAAAAATCCCAAAAACAGCCCCAAAACAGCCCAGAAACTGCCCCCCAAACCACCCCAAAATCACCCAAAACCAGCCCAAAAACAGACCCCGAAATCACCCCAAAACACCCAAAAATATCCCAAAAACAGCCCAAAAACTGCCCCAAAACAGCCAAAAAACAGCTCAAAAACTGCCCAAAACCAGCCCAGAAACTGCCCAGAAACTGCCCAGAAACTGCCCCCAAAAACACCCCGAAATCACCCCAAAATCACCCAAAACCAGCCAAAAAACAGCCCCAAAACAGCCCAGAAACTGCCCCCAAAATCACCCCAAATCACCCCAAAACCAGCCCAAAAACAGCCCCAAAACAGCCCAGAAACAGCCCAAAAACAGCCTGAAATCACCCCAGAAAACAGCCCCAAAAACAGCCCAAAAACTGCCCCCAAAATCACCCCAAATCACGCCAAAACCACCCAAAAATATCCCAGAAACAGCCCAAGAACAGCCCCTGAAATCACCCAGAAACTGCCCCGGAAATCACCCAAAAATAGCCCAAAACCAGCCCAGAAAGATCCCAAAACCAGCCCAGAAACTGCCCCCAAAATCACCCCAAAACAGACCCTGAAATTACCCCAAAAACAGCCCCAAAACAGCCCCAAAACAGCCCAGAAAAAGCCAAAAAACATCCCAGAAACAGCCCCTAAAATCACCCAAAACCACCCCAAAAAATCCCAGAAACTGCCCAAAAACTGCCCCCAAAAACACCCCGAAATCACCCCAAAAACACCCAAAAATATCCCAGAAACAGCCCCAAAACAGCCCCAAAACAGCCCCAAAACAACCCAAAAATCACCCCCAAAAACCCACCAAAAACAGCCACAGGGGCCCCCAAAAATCCCAAAAATTATTCCAAAAAGACCCCAAAAAAACCCCTCAGAAACAGCCCCTGAAATCACCCTAAAATCACCCAAAAAAAACCCCAAAACCGTCCCCAAAATCACCCCCAAAACCACAAAAACGACCCCAAAAATCGACCCCCAAAAACCCCTAAAACCACCCCCAGAACCCCCCCAAAAAAAACCCAAAAATGACCCTGAAAAAAATCCCCAAAAGCCCCAAAACCACCCCAAAAACCACCCCCAGAACCCCAAAAAAACCCTAAAATGTTCCCAAAAAATGACAACCAAAAACCACAAAAACGACCCCAAAAATCGACCCCAAAAACCCCCAAAACCACCCCCAGAACCCCCCAAAAAAACCCAAAAATGACCCTGAAAAAAAACCCCAAAAAACCCCAAAACCACCCCAAAAACCACTCCCAGAACCCCCAAAAAAACCCCAAAACCGTCCCAAAAAATGACAACCAAAAACCACAAACGACCAAAAATCGACCCCAAAAAAACCCCAAAACCCCAAACCCCCAAGAACCCAAAAAAACCCCAAAAGTTCCCAAAAAATGACAAACCCCAAAAAACCACAAACCCCAAAATCGACCCCAAACCCAAAACCAAACCCCCAAACCAAAATGACGCTGAAAAAAAACCCCAAAAACCCCAAAACCACCCCAAAAACCACCCCCAGAACCCCAAAAAAAACCCCAAAACCGTCCCAAAAAATGACAACCAAAAAACCACAAAAATCGACCCCAAAAATTGCCCCAAAAAACCCCAAATCCACCCCAAAAATGACGGCGGGGAAACCCCAAAAACCGCCCGGGTTACCCCAAAAGTGACCCCGAATCAACCCCGAAATGTCCCCAAAATGTCCCCAATGTCCCCAATGTCCCCAATGTCCCCCAATGTCCCCAATGTCCCCAATCCCCCCCAATGTCCCCAATGTCCCCTCAGTGTCCCCAATGTCCCCAATGTCCCCATGTCCCCGTGTCCCCCTGTCTGTCCCCGTGTCCCCGTGTCTGTTCCCGTGTCCGTCTGACTGTCTGTCCCCATGTCCCCATGTCTGTCCCCATGTCTGTCCCCATGTCCCCATGTCTGTCCCCGTGTCTGTCCCCGTGTCCCCATGTCCCCGTCTGTCCCCGTGTCCCCATGTCTGTCCCCGTGTCCCCATGTCTGTCCCCATGTCCCCATGTCCCCATGGCTGTCCCCATGTCCCCGTGTCTGTCCCTGTGTCCCCATGTCTGTCCCCATGTCCCCATGTCCCCCTGTCTGTCCCCGTGTCCCCATGTCTGTCCCCATGTCCCCATGTCTGTCCCCGTGTCCCCATGTCTGTCTGTCTGTCCCCATATCTGTCCCCGTGTCCCCATGTCTGTCCCCATGTCCCCCTGTCTGTCCCCGTGTCCCCATGTCCCCATGTCCCCATGTCTGTCCCCGTGTGTCCCTGTCTGTCCCCGTGTCCCCGTGTCTGTCTGTCTGTCCCCATGTCCCCGTGTCCCCATGTCCCTCTGTCTGTCCCCGTGTCCCTCTGTCCATCCCGTGTCTCACCCGTCCGTCGCCGGTGATTGTCCCCACCACGCTCAGGGGACATCGCTCTCTCTCGCACAGCCGCCGCAGCAGCGCCAGCGCCTGTCCCTGTGTCTGTCTGTCCCCATGGCTGTCCCCATGTCCCCATGTCTGTCCCCGTGTCCCCATGTCTGTCCCCGTGTCCCTCTGTCTGTCCCCGTGTCTCACCCGTCCGTCGCCGGTGATTGTCCCCACCACGCTCAGGGGACATCGCTCTCTCTCGCACAGCCGCCGCAGCAGCGCCAGCGCCTCGGGCCGCACCAGCAGCGCGTTGGACTCCTGGTACTCGGCCCCCCACAGCTCCAGCACGCTCACGGTGGGGTCACCCAGCTGGCAGCGAGGTCACCAAAGTGTCACCGGTGTCACCAAAGTGTCACCGGTGTCACCAGAGCGTCACCGGTGTCAGCAAAGTGACACCGGGGCTACCGGTGACATCGCGGGATTGAAGGGACTGGGGGAAGTGGGGGTTTGGGGACACTGGGGACAAGGGATGAGGGACACTCAGACCCCTCCCACAGCTCCAGGACATTCAGGGTGAGGTCCTCAAACTGTCACCAAGGTCACCAAAGTGTCACCGGTGTCACCAAAGTGTCACCGGTGTCAGCGAAGTGACACCGGAGCTTACCGGTGACATCGCGGGATTGAAGGGATTGGGGGAAGTTGGGGATTTGGGGACATTGGGGACACGGGATGAGGGGGACAAGGGACACTCAGACCCCTCCCACAGCTCCAGGACATTCAGGGTGGGGTTCCCAATCTGTCACCGGTGTCACCAAAGTGTCACCGATGTCACCAAGGTGTAACCAATGTCACCGATGTCACTGGTGACATCGTGGGATTGAAGGGATTGGGGGAAATTGGGGGTTTGGGGACACTGGGGACAGAGGATGAGGGGGACAAGGGACACTCAGACCCCTCCCACAGCTCCAGCACACTCAGGGTGGGGTCCTCAAGCTGTCACCGATGTCACCAAGGTGTCACTGATGTCACCAAGGTGTCACCAATGTCACCGATGTCACCGGTGACATCGCGGGATTGAAGAGATTGGGGGAAATTGGCGTTTTGGGGACACTGGGGACAAGGGATGAGGGACACTCAGACCCCTCCCACAGCTCCAGGACATTCAGGGTAGAGTCCCCAAGGTGTCACCAAGGTCACCAAAGTGTCACCGATGTCACCAGAGTGTCACCAGTAGCAGCAAAGTGACACCAGGGCCATCGGTGACATCGCGGGATTGAAGGGATTGGGGAAAATTGGGGATTTGGGGACATTGAGGACAAGGGATGAGGGGGACAAGGGACACTCAGACCCCTCCCACAGCTCCAGGACATTCAGGGTGGGGTTCCCAATCTGTCACCGGTGTCACCAAAGTGTCACCGATGTCACCAAGGTGTCACCAATGTCACCGATGTCACCGGTGACATCGCGGGATTGAAGGGATTGGGGGAAATCGGGGATTTGGGGACACTGGGGACATTTGGGATTTGGGGATTTGGGGACATTGGGGACACTGGGGACATCGGGGACATTGGGGATTTGGGGATTAGAGGATTTGGGGACACTGGGGACACGATTTGGGGACATTGGGGACATTGGGGACACTGACCTGGAAGCGGCTGGCGTAGATGACGGCTCCGGCCGGCTCCGAGATTTCCTTCAGGACATTTCCTGGGGACATCATTGGGGACATTTGGGGACACTGGGCACCACGGAGCTGTCCCACTGTGTCCCCCAAAATCCCCCCAGTGTCCCCAATCCCCCCAGTGTCCCCAATGTCCCCAGTGTCCCCAATCCCCCCCAGTGTCCCCAATGTCCCCAATCCCCCCAGTGTCCCCAGTGTCCCCCCAATGTCCCCCAGTGTCCCCAATGTCCCCAATCCCCCCCAGTGTCCCCAATGTCCCCAATGTCCCCAATGTCCCCAGTGTCCCCAATGTCCCCCATTGTCCCCAGTGTCCCCAATGTCCCCAATGGTGTCCCCAATGGTGTCCCCAATGGTGTCCCCAATGGTGTCCCCAGTGTCCCCAATGTCCCCAGTGTCCCCAATGGTGTCCCCAATGGTGTCCCCAGTGTCCCCAATGTCCCCCAGTGTCCCCAGTGTCCCCAATGGTGTCCCCAATGTCCCCAGTGTCCCCAATGTCCCCAATCCCCCCCAGTGTCCCCAGTGTCCCCAATGTCCCCAATGTCCCCAGTGTCCCCAATGTCCCCAATCCCCCCAGTGTCCCCAATGTCCCCAGTGTCCCCAATGGTGTCCCCAGTGTCCCCAATGGTGTCCCCAGTGTCCCCAGTGTCCCCAATGTCCCCAATGGTGTCCCCAGGGTCCCCAGTGTCCCCAATGTCCCCAATGGTGTCCCCAATGGTGTCCCCAATGGTGTCCCCAGTGTCCCCAATGGTGTCCCCAATGGTGTCCCCAGTGTCCCCAATGTCCCCAATGGTGTCCCCAGTGTCCCCAGTGTCCCCAATGTCCCCAATGTCCCCAGTGTCCCCAATGTCCCCAATCCCCCCCAGTGTCCCCAGTGTCCCCAGTGTCCCCAATGTCCCCCAGTGTCCCCAGTGTCCCCAATGGTGTCCCCAATGGTGTCCCCAATGTCCCCAATGTCCCCAGTGTCCCCAATGGTGTCCCCAATGGTGTCCCCAGTGTCCCCAATGGTGTCCCCAGTGTCCCCAATGGTGTCCCCAATGGTGTCCCCAGTGTCCCCAATGGTGTCCCCAGTGTCCCCAATCCCCCCCAGTGTCCCCAATCCCCCCAATGTCCCCAATGTCCCCAGTGTCCCCAATGGTGTCCCCAATGGTGTCCCCAGTGTCCCCAATGGTGTCCCCAGTGTCCCCAATGGTGTCCCCAATGGTGTCCCCAGTGTCCCCAATGGTGTCCCCAGTGTCCCCAATGGTGTCCCCAGTGTCCCCAATCCCCCCCAGTGTCCCCAATCCCCCCAATGTCCCCAATGTCCCCCAGTGTCCCCAATGTCCCCCAGTGTCCCCAATGTCCCCCAGTGTCCCCAATGGTGTCCCCAATGGTGTCCCCAGTGTCCCCAGTGGTGTCCCCAGTGTCCCCAGTGTCCCCAATGGTGTCCCCAATGGTGTCCCCAATGGTGTCCCCAATGTCCCCCAGTGTCCCCAATGTCCCCAATCCCCCCCAATGTCCCCCAGTGTCCCCAATGTCCCCAATCCCCCCCAGTGTCCCCAGTGTCCCCAATGTCCCCAATGTCCCCAATGTCCCCAATCCTTGCAATGTCCCCCAGTGTCCCCAATCCCCCCCAATGTCCCCAATCCCCCCAATGTCCCCAGTGTCCCCAATGTCCCCAATCCCCCCAGTGTCCCCAATGTCCCCAGTGTCCCCAATGTCCCCAATCCCCCCAGTGTCCCCAATGTCCCCAGTGTCCCCAGTATCCCCAATGGTGTCCCCAGTGTCCCCAATGGTGTCCCCAGTGTCCCCCAGTGTCCCCAGTGTCCCCAGTGTCCCCAATGTCCCCAATGGTGTCCCCAATGGTGTCCCCAGTGTCCCCAATGGTGTCCCCAGTGTCCCCAGTGTCCCCAGTGTCCCCAGTGTCCCCAGTGTCCCCCAGTGTCCCCAATGTCCCCCAGTGTCCCCAGTGTCCCCAATGTCCCCAATGTCCCCAATGGTGTCCCCAATGGTGTCCCCAGTGTCCCCAGTGTCCCCAATCCCCCCAATGTCCCCAATCCCCCCAGTGTCCCCAATGTCCCCAATGTCCCCAATGTCCTCAATCCCCCCCAATGTCCCCCAATGTCCCCAGTCCCCCTCAGTGTCCCCAATCCCCCCAATGTCCCCAGTGTCCCCAATGGTGTCCCCAATGTCCCCAATGGTGTCCCCAGTGTCCCCAGTGTCCCCAATGGTGTCCCCAGTGTCCCCAATGGTGTCCCCAATGGTGTCCCCAGTGTCCCCAGTGTCCCCAATGTCCCCCAGTGTCCCCAGTGTCCCCAATGTCCCCAGTGTCCCCAATGGTGTCCCCAATGGTGTCCCCAATGTCCCCAATGGTGTCCCCAATGGTGTCCCCAGTGTCCCCAATGGTGTCCCCAGTGTCCCCAGTGTCCCCAGTGTCCCCAGTGTCCCCAATGGTGTCCCCAATGGTGTCCCCAGTGTCCCCAGTGTCCCCAGTGTCCCCAATGGTGTCCCCAATGGTGTCCCCAATGGTGTCCCCAGTGTCCCCCAGTGTCCCCAGTGTCCCCAGTGTCCCCAATGGTGTCCCCAATGGTGTCCCCAATGGTGTCCCCAGTGTCCCCAGTGTCCCCAATGGTGTCCCCAATGGTGTCCCCAATGTCCCCAATGGTGTCCCCAATGGTGTCCCCAATGTCCCCCAATGGTGTCCCCAATGTCCCCAATGGTGTCCCCAATGGTGTCCCCAGTGTCCCCAGTCTCACCGTTGCCCCCGGCCCCCTGGTCGTGGATGGAGCTCACGGGGTTGTTGCCGCCGCTCTCGGCGCAGCCGCGCAGGACCCGGTTCAGCTTCTGCTCCATCTCGGGGTCCCCCCTCTGCACGGCCCCCAAATCCCTCTCGGCCTCGTTGTCACCCTGAACCTGGGGACACGCGGGGGTGACATCGAAATCCACCCAGAAAAAAAAAAAAAAAAAAAATTTGGAAAAGGGGGGAAAAAAATCGGGAAAAAAAAAAAAAAATTCTGGTTAAAAATTCGGGGGTCTAAGAGGGGGTGAGGGGGAATTTGTCCTGAATGGAAGGTGAAATCTGACAGAATTGGGGGAGTTGTGGGTGAAATGATTGAAAATCCACACGAATTCATCCAAATCCACACAAATTCATTCAAAATCCATCCAAATCCACCCAAATTCACACAAAATCCACCCAAAATTCATCCAAAATCCATCCAAAACCCATCCAAATCCACCCAAATTGATCCAAATCCACACAAATTGATTCAAAATCCACACAAAATGCCCCAAAATCCATCCAAAGTTCATCCAAGTCCACCCAAATTCATCCAAATCCATCCAAAATCCATCCAAATCCACCCAAATTCATCCAAAATCCTCCAAGTTCATCCAAAATCCATCCAAATCCACCCAAAATGCCCCAAAATCCACCCAAATTCATCCAAAATCCTCCAAGTTCATCCAAAATCCATCCAAATACACCCAAATTCCAACCAAATTCATCCAAATCCACCCAAATTTATCCAAAATCCACCCAAAATGCCCCAAAATCCATCCAAAATCCATCCAAATCCACCCAAATTCCAACCAAATTCATTCAAATTCATCCAAATCCACCCAAAATCACCCAAATTCATGCAAAATACACCCAAATTCATTCAAATTCATTCAAAATCCACCCAAATTCATCCAAATCCACCCAAATTGATCCAAATCCACACAAAATGCCCCAAAATCCACACAAAATGCCCCAAATTCATCCAAAATCCATCCAAAATCCACACAAAATGCCCCAAAATCCACCTAAATCCACCCAAATTCAACCAAAATCCATCCAAATCCACCCAAATTCATCCAAAGTCCCCCAAATTCATCCAAATTCCAACCAAATTCATCCAATTCCAAGCAAAATCCATCGAAATCCACCCAAATTCATCCAAAATCCAACCAAATTCCTGCAAATTCATCCAAATCCACCCAAATCCACCCAAATTCATCCAAAATCCATCCAAATTCCATCCAAAGTCCCCCAAATTCATCCAAATTCCAACCAAATTCATCTAAATTCATCCAAAATCCACCCAAATCCACCCAAATTCCTGCAAATTCATTCAAATCCCACCCCAAATGCCCCCAAATCCACCCAAATCCACCCAAAATCCACCCAAATCCACCCAAATTGATCCAAATCCACACAAATTCATCCAAAATCCACCCAAAATGCCCCAAAATCCATCCAAAATCCATCCAAATCCACCCAAAATGCCCCAAAATCCACCTAAATCCACCCAAATTCAACCAAAATCCATCCAAATCCACCCAAATTCATCCAAAGTCCCCCAAATTCATCCAAATTCCAACCAAATTCATCCAATTCCAAGCAAAATCCATCGAAATCCACCCAAATTCATCCAAATTCCTGCAAATTCATTCAAATCCCACCCAAAATGCCCCCAAATCCACCCAAATCCACCCAAAATCCACCCAAATTGATCCAAATCCACACAAATTCATCCAAAATCCACACAAAATGCCCCAAAATCCAACCAAATTCATCCAAATCCACCCAAGTTCATCCAAAATCCATCCAAATCCACCCAAATTCCAACCAAATTCCTGCAAATCTATTCAAAATCCACCCAAATTCATCCAAATCCACCCAAATTTATCCAAAATCCCCCAAATTCCCCCAAATTCCACCCAAAATGCCCCAAAATCCATCCCAATCCATCCAAATCCACCCAAATTCATCCAAATCCATCCAAATCCACCCAAATTCATCCAAAATCCCAAATTCACAAATTCCCCCAAATTAATCCAAAATCCGCCCAAATTCCGGCAAAATCCACCCAAATTTACCCAAATTCCCCAAAATTCCACCCAAATTCCCCAAAATTCCACCCAAAATCCACCCAAATTCCCCCAAATCCACCCAAATCCGCCCAAATTCCACCCAAATTCATCCAAAATCCACCCAAAATCCACCCAAGTCCACCCAAAATCCCCAAAATCCACCCAAATTCATCCAAATCCATCCAAAAACCACCCAAATTCATCCAAATCCACACAAAATGCCCCAAAATCCATCCCAAATCCATCCAAAATGCCCCAAGTTCATCCAAAATCCACCCAAATCCACCCAAATCCACCCAAATTCACACAAAATCCACGCAAATTCCTGCAAATTCATTCAAAATCCACCCAAATTCATCCAAATTCACCCAAATTGATCCAAATCCACACAAATTCATCCAAAATCCACACAAAATGCCCCAAAATCCACCCAAATCCATCCAAATCCACCCAAATTCCAACCAAATTCATTCAAATTCATCCAAAATCCACCCAAATTCACCCAAAATCCACACAAAATGCCCCAAAATCCATCCAAAATCCACCCAAATCCACCCAAAATGCACCCAAATTCATCCAAAATCCATCCAAATTCATCCAAATTCATCCAAATTCATCCAAAATCCACCCAAAATGTCCCAAAATCCATCCAAAATCCACCCAAATTCATCCAAAATACACCCAAAATGCCCCAAAATCCACCCAAATTCATCCAAATCCATCCAAATCCACCCAAATTCCAACCAAATTCATCCAAATTCATCCAAAATCCACCCAAATTCATCCAAAATCCACCCAAATTCATCCAAAATCCATCCAAATCCACACAAATTCATTCAAAATTCATCCAAATCCACACAAATTCATTCAAAATCCACACAAAATTCACCCAAATTCATCCAAATCCACCCAAATTGATCCAAATCCACACAAATTCATCCAAAATCTACACAAAATCCACCCAAATTCATCCAAATTCATCCAAATCCACCCAAATTCATCCTAAGTCCCCCAAATTCATCCAAAATCCAACCAAATTCCATCCAAAGTCCCCCAAATTCATCCAAATTCCAACCAAATTCATCTAAATTCATCCAAAATCCACCCAAATCCACAGAAATTCCTGCAAATTCATTCAAATCCCACCCAAAATGCCCCCAAATCCACCCAAATCCACCCAAAATCCACCCAAATCCACCCAAAATCCACCCAAATCCACCCAAATCCACCCAAAATCCACCCAAATTGATCCAAATCCACACAAATTGATTCAAAATCCACACAAAATGCCCCAAAATCCATCCAAAGTTCATCCAAATCCACCCAAATTCATCCAAATTCATCCAAAATCCATCCAAAACCCATCCAAACTCATCCAAATTCATCCAAAATTCATCCAAAACCCATCCAAATCCACCCAAATCCACCAAAATTCATCCAGAATCCATCCAAAACCCATCCAAATCCACCCAAATTCATTCAAAATCCACCCAAATTCATCCCAAATCCCCCAAATTCATCGAAATCCACCCAAATTGATCCAAATCCACACAAATTCATCCAAAATCCACCCAAAATGCCCCAAGTTCATCCAAAATCCATCCAAAGTTCATCCAAATCCATCCAAATCCACCCAAATTCATCCAAATCCACCCAAATTCATCCAAATCCACCCAAATCCACCAAAATTCATCCAAAATACACCCAAATTCATGCAAATTCATCCAAAATCCATCCAAATCCACCCAAAATCATCCAAATTCCAACCAAAGTCATCCAAATCCACCCAAATTGATCCAAATCCACCCAAATTCATCCAAAATCCACACAAAATGCCCCAAAATCCACCCAAATTCATCCTAAGTCCCCCAAATTCATCCAAAATCCATCCAAATCCACCCAAGTTCATCCAAAATCCCTCAAGTTCATCCAAATCCACCCAAGTTCATCCAATTTCCAACCAAATTCATGCAAATCCATTCAAAATCCACCCAAATTCACACAAAATCCGCCCAAATTCCTGCAAATTCATCCCAAATCCACCCAAATTCATCCAAAATGGCCCAAATTCACCCAAAATCCGCCCAAATTCTGGCAAAATCCACCCAAATTTACCCAAATTCCCCAAAATTCCACCCAAATTCCCCAAAATTCCACCCAAAACCCACCCAAATTCCACCAAAATGCCCCCAAATCCCCTAAAATCCTCCCGAATCCACCCAAAATCCAACCAAAATTCTTCAAGTTACACCCAAAATCCCCCAAATCCACCCAAATTCATCCAAATGCACCCAAATTCCCCAAAAAATCCCCCAAAAATCCCCCCAAAAAATCCCCAAAAATCCCCAAAAAATTCCAAAAAATCCCCCCAAAAATTTCCAAAAAATCCCAAAAAAATCCCCCAAAATCGCCAAAAAATTTCCAAAAAATCCCCCCAAAAATGGCAAAAAATCCATTAAAAAATCCCCCAAAAATCCCCCCAAAATCCTAAAAAATCCCAAAACATTTCCAAAAAATCCCAAAAAAATCCCTAAAAATCCCCAAAAACATCCCCCAAAAATCCCGCGAAAAATCCCTCAAAAATCCCAAAAAATCCCCAAAAATCCCCCAAAAATCCCCAAAAAATCCCAAAAAATCCCCAAAAAAATCCCCCAAAAATCCCTCGAAAAATCCCCAAAAATTTCCAAAAAATCCCCCAAAAAAATCCCCCAAAAATCCCTCGAAAAATCAAAAAAAAACCCAAAAAAATCCCCCAAAAATCCCCCAAAAATCCAAAAAAAATCCCCAAAAAATCCAAAAAAATCCCCCAAATTTTCCCAAATTTCCCCCAAATTTTCCCAAATTTTCCCAAAATTCCCAAAATTCCGGAATTTTCCCTGACCTGGATGGAGGAGGCGGCCCCTCCCCCCACGCCGATCCTGTAGACGGGACCCCCCAAAAATCCCAAAAAAATCCCCAAAAAACCCTAAAATTCCCCAAAAAATCCCCCCAAAATCCCCCAAAAAATCCCCAAAAAATCCCCCAAAAAATCCCAAAAAATCCCCAAAAAATCCCCAAAAATCCCAAAAAAATTTCCAAAAAATCCCTAAAAAATCCCTAAAAATCCCAAAAAATCGTCAAAAAAATCCCAAAAAATGCCTAAAAAATCCCCCAAAAAATCCCCAAAAATTTCCAAAAAAATTCCCCCAAAATAAAAAAAAAAATCCAAAAAAATTCCAAAAAATCCAAAAAAATCGCCAAAAAATCCCAATAAATCCCCCAAATTTCAGCCAAATTTCCCCAAATTTTCCCAAATTTTCCAAAAATTCCCCAAATTTTCCCAAAAATCCCCCAAATTTTCCCCAAATTTTCCCAAAATTCCCGAATTTTCCCTGACCTGGATGGAGGAGGCGGCCCCTCCCCCCACGCCAATCCTGTAGACGGGACCCCCCAAAAATCCCCAAAAATCCCAAAAAAACCCTAAAAATCCCCAAAAAAATAAAGAAAAAATCGTCAAAAAATCCCAAAAAAATCCCAAAAAATCCAAAAAAATAAAAAAAAAAATCCCCAAAAAATCCCCAAAAAAATAAAGAAAAAATCGTCAAAAAATCCCAAAAAAATCCCAAAAAATCCAAAAAAATAAAAAAAAAATCCCAAAAAATCCCAAAAAATCCCCCAAAAATCCCCAAAAATTTCCAAAAAATCCCAAAAAAATCCCCATAAAAATCCCAAAAAATTTCCAAAAAATCCCTAAAAAAATCCCAAAAAATCCCCCAAAAAATCCCCCAAAAAATCCCAAAAAAATCCCAAAAATATCCCAAAAAAATCCCAAAAAAATCCCAAAAAAATCCCAAAAAATCCCAAAAATCCCAAAAAATCCCCCAAAAAATCCCCAAAAATCCCCAAAAAATCCCAAAAAATCCCTAAAAAAATCCCCCAAAAATCCCCAAAAAATCCCCCAAAAATCCCCAAAAAATCCCCCAAAAATCCCCAAAAAATCCCAAAACAATCCCAAAAAATCCCAAAAAAATCCCAAAAAAACCCCCCAAAAATCCCCAAAAAAATCCCCAAAAAATCCCAAAAAATCCCCCAAATTTTCCCAAATTTTCCCAAATTCCGGAATGTTCCCTGACCTGGATGGAGGAGGCGGCCCCTCCCCCCACGCCGATCCTGTAGACGGGACCCCCCAAAAATCCCAAAAAAATCCAAAAAAAACCCAAAAAAAATCCCAAAAAAATCCCAAAAAATAAATTAAAAAAATCCCTAAAAATTCCCAAAAAATCCCCAAAAAAATCCAAAAAAAATCCCAAAAATTTCCAAAAAATCCCAAAAAATCCCCCAAAAAATCCCAAAAAATCCCAAAAAAATCCCCAAAAAATCACAAAAAATCGGAAAAAATTCCAAAAATCCCCCAAAAAATCCAAAAAAATCCCCAAATTTCCCCCAAATTTTCCCAAATTTTCCCAAAATTCCGGAATGTTCCCTGACCTGGATGGAGGAGGCGGCCCCTCCCCCCACGCCGATCCTGTAGACGGGACCCCCCAATTTCACCACCAGCATCCCTGGGGGAGGGGAGGGGTCACAAAGGGGAAATTTGGGGGAAATTTGGGGGATTTTGGGGGAATTTGGGGAAATTTGGGATATTTGGGGGGATTTGGGGGAAATTTGGGGATTTTTGGGGAAATTTTGGGGGGATTTGGGGGAAATTTGGGGATTTTTGGGAAAATTTTGGGGAAATTTTGGGGAAATTTGGGGGGATTTGGGGGGATTTATGGGGATTGGGGGGAAATTTTGGGGAAATTTGGGGATTTTGGGGAAAATTTGGGGGATTTTGGGGGGATTTTGGGGAGTTTTGGGGGATTTGGGGGAATTTTGGGGGGATTTGGGGAAAATTTGGGGGGATTTTGGGGAATTTTGGGGGAATTTTGGCGAAATTTGGGGATTTGGGGGAAATTTTGGGGGATTTGGGGGGATTTGGGGGAATTTTGGGGAGATTTTGGGGGGAATTTTGGGATGTTTGGGGGGATTTGGGGATTTTGGGGAATTTATGGAGGATTTAGGAGAAAATTTGGGGGAATTTGGGAAAATTTGGGGATTTTGGGGGAATTTTTGGGATTTTTTTTGGATTTCGGGGAATTTTGGGGGAAATTTGGGTGATTTTGGGGGAAATTTGGGATTTGGGGTGGAATTTGGGGGAATTTTGGGGAAATTTGGGGATTTTTGGGGGGATTTTGGAGGAATTTTGGGGAATTTTTGGGGAATTTTGTGGAAATTTTGGGGGGATTTTGGGGGATTTATGGGGATTTAGGCAAAAATTTGGGGGAATTTTGGGAAAATTTTGGGAATTTGGGGGAATTTTGGTGAAATTTTGGGAGGATTTGGGGGAATTTTGCAAATTTGGGGATTGGGGGAAATTTTGGGGAATTTTGGGATATTTGGGGGGAATTTAGGGAGGATTTAGGGGAAAATTTGGGGGAATTTGGGGGAAAATTTGGGGAAATTTTGGGGGAATTTTGGGGGAATTTTTGGGAAATTTGGGGGGATTTTGGGGGATTTGGGGAATTTTGGGGGGATTTTGGGAAAATTTGGGGGGATTTTGGGGAAATTTTGGGGGGAATTTTGGGATATTTGGGGTGATTTTGGGGGTTTTTGGGGGGGTTGGGGGAATTTTAGGGGGATTTTGGGGAAATTTTGGGGGGACTTAGGGGAAAATTTGGGGGAAATTTGGGATTTGGGGAAAATGGAGGGATTTTGGGGGGAATTTTTGGGGAATTTTGGGGAGGTTTGGGGGAAAATTTGTGAAGATTTTTGTGAATTTTGGGGAATTTGGGGGAAATTTGGGAGATTTGGGGGGAAATTTAGGGATTTTTGGGGAAATTTTGGGGATTGGGGGAAATTTTGGGGGATTTTGGGGGGTTTTGGGGGGGTTGGGGGAATTTTAGGGGTATTTTGGGGGAATTTTGGAGAATTTTGGGGGGATTTGGGGAAATTTTGGGGGGAATTTGGCAAATTTGGGGAATTTTGGGGAAATTTTGGGGATTTTGGGGAATTTTGGGGGGATTTTGGGGGGAAAAATTAGGGATTTGAGGGGAATTTTGGGGAATTTTGGGATATTTGGGAGAAATTTAGGGAGGATTTTGGGGGGAATTGGGGGAATTTTGGAAGATTTTGGGGAAATTTTGGGATAAATTTGGGGGATTTTGGGGTAAATTTTGGCCATTCCTGGGATATTTTTGAGGTGATTTTGAGATATTTTGGGACATTTTTTTAGGGACATTTTTGGGGTGATTTGGGGCCATTTTGGGGTGATTTTGGCCCATTTTGGGCCATTTTTTGGGGATATTTTTGGGGTGATTTTGGCCCATTTTGGGCCATTTTTAGGGATTTTTTGGGGTGATTTTGGCCCATTTTGGGCCATTTTTTGGGATATTTTTGGGGTGATTTTGGCCCATTTTGGGCCATTTTTTGGGGATATTTTGGGGGTGATTTGGGGCCATTTTGGGCCATTTTTTGGGGATATTTTTGGGGTGATTTTGGCCCATTTTGGGCCATTTTTTGGGGATATTTTTGGGGTGATTTTGGGCCATTTTGGGCCATTTTTGGGAGACATTTTTGGGGTGATTTTAGGATATTTTTAGGGTATTTTTGGGTTAATTTTGGCCCATTTTGGGACATTTTTTGGGGATATTTTTGGGGCGATTTTAGGACATTTTTTAGGATATTTTTGGGTAAATTTGGGGTAAATTTGGGATCTTTTGGGGATATTTTTAAGCCATTTTTGGGGCCATTTTTGGGGTGATTTGGGGCCATTTTGGGACATTTTTGGGGGATATTTTTGGGGTGATTTTAGGATATTTTTAGGGTATTTTTGGGGTGATTTTGGGATATTTTTGGGACATTTTTGGGGTGATTTTGGCCCATTTTGGCCATTTTTTGGGGATATTTTTGGGGCGATTTTAGGACATTTTAGGGATATTTTTGGGGTGATTTTGGGCCATTTTTTAGGGATATTTTTGGGGTGATTTTGGGCCATTTTGGGCCATTTTTTAGGGATATTTTTGGGGTGATTTTGGGACATTTTTGGGTTAATTTTGGCCCATTTTGGGACATTTTTTGGGGATATTTTTGGGGTGATTTTGGGACATTATTGGGGTGATTTTGGGACATTTTTGGGGTGATTTTGGGCCATTTTGGGCCATTTTTGGGGATATTTTTGGGGCTATTTTAGGACATTTTTGGGTTAATTTTGGCCCATTTTAGGATATTTTTTGGGGGATATTTTTTGGGTGATTTGGGGCCATTTTTGGGCCATTTTTGGGGTGATTTTGGCCCATTTTGGGACATTTTTGGGAGACATTTTTGGGGCTATTTCAGGACATTTTTGGGATATTTTTGGGGTGATTTTGGCCCACTTTGGGCCATTTTTTGGGATATTTTTGGGGTGATTTTGGGATATTTTTGGGGTGATTTTGGCCCATTTTGGGACATTTTTGGGAGACGTTTTTGGGCTATTTTAGGATATTTTTGGGCCATTTTTGGACATTTTTGGTTTGATTTTGGCCCATTTTGGGACATTTTTGGGGGACATTTTTGGGGTGATTTTGGGCCATTTTTGGGCCATTTTTGGGAGACATTTTTGGGGTGATTTTAGGATATTTTTAGGGTATTTTTGGGTTAATTTTGGCCCACTTTGGGCATTTTTTGGGGATATTTTTGGGGTGATTTTGGGATATTTTTGGGGGACATTTTTTGGGTGATTTTGGGGCCATTTTTGGGGTGACTTTGGCCCATTTTGGGCCATTTTTGGGAGACATTTTTGGGCTGATTTTAGGATATTTTTAGGGTATTTTTGGGTTAATTTTGGCCCACTTTGGGCCATTTTTTGGGGATATTTTTGGGGTGATTTTGGGATATTTTTGGGGTGATTTTGGCCCATTTTGGGCCATTTTTGGGAGACATTTTTGGGGTGATTTTAGGATATTTTTAGGGTATTTTTGGGTTAATTTTGGCCCATTTTGGGACATTTTTTGGGGATATTTTTGGGGCGATTTTAGGACATTTTTTAGGATATTTTTGGGGTAAATTTGGGGTAAATTTGGGATAAATTTGGATCTTTTGGGGATATTTTTAAGCCATTTTTGGGCCATTTTTGGGGACATTTTTGGGGTGATTTTGGGACATTTTTGGCTTCATTTAGGCCCATTTTGGACATTTTTTTGGGAAATTTTTTGGGTGATTTTGGGATATTTTTGGCCCATTTTGGGACTTTTTTGGGGAATATTTTTGGGGCTATTTCAGGACATTTTTGGGATATTTTTGGGGTGATTTTGGCCCATTTTGGGCCATTTTTTGGGGATATTTTTGGGGTGATTTTGGGATATTTTTGGGGTGATTTTGGGATATTTTTGGGTTAATTTTGGCCCATTTTGGGCCATTTTTTTGGGGGTTTCCTCACCCGGCTCCGGGCTCTCCTTCCTGACGTGCTCGTCCTCCAGGGCCCCCGATGCCCCCGCTGAACATGATGGGTTTGATCCATTCCCTGCGCTGCCCCCCGGGCAAAACCTGCCCAAAAGAGCGGGCAAAACCTGCCCAATTAACGGTAATTAACGTTAATTAACGGGCAAAAAAAATCCCCGTGAAAATCGCCCCAAAAAACCCCAAAAAAACCCCGGGAAAAATCGCCCAAAATAGCCCCAAAAAAGCCAAAAAAATCCAAAAAATCCAAATTAATTGACCCAAATTAATCCCAAAATCCTGCCCCAATTAACGCTAATTAATGTTAATTAATGGGCACAAAAATCCCCGTAAAAATCGCCCAAAAAAACAGGGAAAAATCGCTCAAAATAAACCCAAAAAAGCCAAAAAAATCCAAATTAATTCAAAATAATCGACCCAAAATAACTCAAAAATCCTGCCCTAATTAACGCTAATTAATATTAATTAACGGGCAAAAAAATCCCCGTGAAAATCGCCCAAAAAAACCCAAAAAAACCCCGGGAAAAATCGCCCAAAATAGCCCCAAAAAAGCAGGGAAAAATCCAAATTAATTCAAATTATTTAACCCAAATTAACCCCAAAATCCTGCCCCAATTAACGATAATTAACGTTAATTAACGGGCACAAAAATCCCCGTGAAAATCGCCCAAAAAACCCAGGAAAAATCGCCCAAAATAGCCCCAAAAAGCCAAAAAAATCCAAATTAATTCAAAATAATCGACCCAAATTAACCCAAAAATCCTGCCCTAATTAATGCTAATTAATATTAATTAATGAGCAAAAAAATCCCCGTGAAAATCGCCCAAAAAAACCCAAAAAAACACCGGGAAAAATCGCCCAAAATAGCCCCAAAATCGCCCAAAATAACCCCAAAAAATAACCAAAAAATCCAAATTAATTAATCAAAATTAACCCTAATTAGCGCTAATTAATGAGCAAAAAAATTCCCATTAATTAACCCAAAATAACCCAAAAAACCCGATAAAAGTAACCCAAAATAGCCCCAAAATAGCCCAAAATAAACCCAAAAAATCCAAATTATTTAACCCAAATTAACCCCAAAATCCTGCCCCAATTAATGCTAATTAATATTAATTAATTGGCAAAAAAATCCCGTGAAAATCGCCCAAAAACCCCGGGAAAAATCGCCCAAAATAGCCCAAAATAACCCCAAAAAATAACCAAAAAATCTAAATTAATTAATCAAAATTAACCCTAATTAGCGCTAATTAATGAGCAAAAAAATTCCCATTAATTAACCCAAAATAACCCAAAAAACCCGATAAAAATAACCCAAAATAGCCCCAAAAAAGCCAAAAAAATCCAAATTAATTCAAATTATTTAACCCAAATTAACCCCAAATGCCTGCCCTAATTAATGCTAATTAATATTAATTAATGAGCAAAAAAATCCCCGTGAAAATCGCCCAAAAAACCCAAAAAAAAACCCGGGAAAAATCGCCCAAAATAGCCCAAAAAAGCCAAAAAAATCTAAATTAATTCAAATTAATTGACCCAAATTAACCCAAAATCCTGCCCTAATTAATGCTAATTAATATTAATTAATGGGCAAAAAATCCCGTGAAAATCGCCCAAAAAAACCCCAAAAAAACCCGGGAAAAATCGCCCAAAATAGCCCAAAAAAGCCAAAAAAATCCAAATTAATTCAAAATAATCGACCCAAATTAACCCCAAAATCCTGCCCCAATTAATGATAATTAATGTTAATTAATTGGCAAAAAAATCCCCGTGAAAATCGCCCAAAAAAACCCAAAAAAAACCCCGAGAAAAATCGCCCAAAATAGCCCCAAAATCGCCCAAAATAAACCCAAAAAATCCAAATTATTTAACCCAAATTAACCCCAAAATCCTGCCCCAATTAACGATAATTAATATTAATTAATGAGCAAAAAATCCCGTGAAAATCGCCCAAAAAAACCCCAAAAAAACCCGGGAAAAATCGCCCAAAATAGCCCCAAAAAAGCCCAAAAAAATCCAAATTAATTCAAATTATTTAACCCAAATTAACCCAAAAATCCTGCCCTAATTAACGCTAATTAATATTAATTAATGAGCACAAAAATCCCCATTAATTAACCCAATAAAGCCCAAAAATCCCATTAAAAATAACCCAAAATAACCCAAAATAATCCAAATTAACCCCAAAATCCCCGTTAAAAATAAATCTAATTAACCCGAATTAATTAACCCTAATTAACCCCAACATCCTGCCCTAATTAACTCTAATAAACCCTAATTAATTAATAACAATTGACCCAAAAAATCCCCATAAAAATAACCCAAAATAGCCCAAAATAATCCCAAAAAAATCCAAATTATTTCAAATTAATTGACCCAAATTAACCCCAAATTCCTGCCCTAATTAACGCTAATTAATATTAATGAGCACAAAAATCCCCATTAATTAACCCAAAATAACCCAAAAATCCCATTAAAAATAACCCCAAAAATCCAAATTATTTAGAAAAAATTTAAATTAAATAATTCGAATTAACCCCAATTAACACTAATTAATGAGCAAAAATATCTCCCTTAATTAACCCAAAAAACCGATTTAAAAAATCAGATTAACCCTTATTAACCCTAATTAATTAACCCCTAATTAACAAAAATAATTAAGCACAATTAACCCCAAAAATCTCCCAAAATCGTCCCAAAAATTCCCCAAAAAAATCCCCAAAAATCCCAAAATTGTCCCAAAAAAAATCCCAAAAATTGTCCCAAAATTGTCCCAAAAAATCCCCAAAATTTTACCCCAAAAAATCCCAAAATGGCCCCAAAAATTCCCCCAAAAATCCCCAAATTATCCCAAAATTTTTCCCCCAAAAAAATCACAAAATTCTCCCAAAAAATCCCAAAAATCCCAAAAATCCCAAAAATTTTCCCAAAATTTTCCAA
>NW_028276540.1:5000-7500 GCF_052056855.1 Sturnus vulgaris
GGCCCGAGTTCTTCCGGGCCCGGTTCCCCTTTGGCGCGCGAGAGCCGCCCGCGTGCGCGGGAGGGAGGGGTGCTCGGCACGGCCCCTCCCGGAGGCGCACCCGCCCCCCTTCCGTCGTCTCTTCGCCCGCCGGGCGACGGCCGGCCGTCCGGCCGTCGCGCGCAACGGCGGCCGATGGCGCAAGGCGATGGCCAACGTGTGTAAAAAGGGTGCGCGCGGGAAGGCCTTCGGGGCTCGGAGGAGGCGGCTCCTCCGGCCCTTCCCCAGAGCGCGGGGGGGGACGCGGGGCTTTGCCGCCCGGCAAAATCCCGCTCTCCTTGGCCGAGCGGCCTCCTCGCGCGGCAGAGGAGCTCCCGAGGGCCGGGCTCCGGCAGTTCCGGGTCGCGCCTCCAGGGGGAGCGCGCACGTGCGCGAGCCGCCGCCGGGTGGCGCGGCGGCGACGGTCCGCACCGTCGTCGCCGTGGCCTCTCTCGGCCGGGGGTGTGCGAGGTTTCTCGGTGGCTGGGCCGTGTTCCCCGCGCCGGCGGGGCGGCCCGAGCCGCGGTGGTCCTCTCGGGCGCAGCGCCGGGCTACTGAGGGAAACCCCGGGCCCCGAGAAGGATTGCCGCGGTGATGGCAGCGGACGTCGGGCGCGCCCCCGCCGGTGGACGCTCCCCCGAGGGTGGCAGCGGGGGAGGCACCCCGGCGGGGCCATGCAGGTCGTTTCCCTCACCCCAGGGCCAGGTACCTAGCGCTTCGCGCCTCGGCGGTCTCCTGCCGGTTTCCCTCGGCGTCGTCAAACGCCTGTTGGGGGCCGAAAGGGCCGCCGAGCCGGGCGGAGGTTTAAAGACTCGGGCGGCCCGGCACGGCCCCGCCGCGGCGGCGGCGGCGGTGGCGGCGGCGGCAGCGGGTGTCGGGCGGTGGCGGCGCGGGGCGCCATCGAGGGGTGGGGAGCTACTCCCGCCGATCCCCTGCGGTGGCGTGTCCGTCGCGACCGGCCGCGCTCGCCGTCGTCGGCGTCCCGCCGCGCTTGCCCGCGCGCGGGGGCCACCCGTGCCGGGCCGGGGAAGGGGCGCCCTGCCCCCCCCTCTCTGCGGCCCGGTCTCGGCGGAGAGGCCGCGGCGCGCGATCGGCCGCGGGGGGCCGACCCCGCTGGCCTCTGCGATGCGGGGCGACGCCGGCAGAGGGCGCGCGCTCTCTGCCTTACCTACCTCAGCTGCGGGGTTGCGGCCGCCGGGGCCCGCCGCGCTCTCTCGCTCTTTCTCCTTAGCCGCCGCCGCGGGCTCGCGGGCGGCGCCGCGTCAGGCGCGACCGCGCGCCTCTCGCCTCGACGGCCTTGTCGCCTCGAACCGCACCGCGGCGGCGCCGGCCGCCGGCCACCCCTGACTCGGAGCGCTGTCCCCGCCCGTTGGGGCGCAGCGCTCGGCCGGCTCCTCCATCGCCGGAGGTCCGGCGGGCGCGGGCGACCCCGTGCCGAGCGGCGGCGTCGCCGCTCGGCGAGTGTCCCCGCCCCCCCCGGGGGGGGGGGACGGTCGGCCGCGAGGCGCCCGCCTTCACCGGCGGCCGTCCCGGCCCGGGCCCCGCCCGTCCGCTTCCCCGTCGCCCTTCCCGGCCGCGTGTGGGCCAAAAAAAAGGGGAGGCGTGCGGGGCGGCCGCGGGGGCGCTTCCCCGTCCGGTCCCCGAGTGGAAACGAGGGGAGCGGGCGGTGCCCCCCGGCTCAGCCGCCGTACGCCTGCCCGCTGGGCGCGTGCTCGCGGAAGGGCAGCTCGGCGGTGCGAAGCGGCGGCGGTCCCGGGAGTGCGGCCGCGGGTGGCGGAGGGGTTTTGCCGAGCGGCGGCAGACCTCGGGCGCTCCGCGATGCCGGCTCGGGTCTCGGCGGCGTCCCGCCTCCGGCGCCGGTGGCGGAGCGCGGCCCGCCGGGCGTTCGCCTTCCGGCGGGCAAGCGGTCCCGCGCCAGGGGTTGCGCCGGCGGAACGGTCCCGCCGCCGCGTGGCGTTTCGGGCGACGTTCAGGGGCCGCTGGCGGGAGAGCCGGCCCCCGCGTTTTGGCGCGGCGGCGTTCCGCGAGTCGGCGGAGCGGTGAAAAGGAGAAGCCAGGGAGTGAGCCGGGAGCGGCGGGGGCCGGCGGTCGCGCCCCCGGCCCGCGAACGCGTAGTCGTCCCGTGATCGAGAGGCCGGGCGGGCCACCGTGCCCCCCGCGGTCCGGCGCGTTGCCGCACAAGCCCCTCCGCGCGGAGGTCGGGCCGAGCCCGGGCGCCTGGGCCGCCTCCGAAGGACGGCACGCGAGGCGGCGTCTCCCCTCGCGGGGGGAGGCGGTCGGGGGCGCGGGCCCCTCCGCCTTTCTTTGGCCGACCTTCGGAGCGTTGCGCGGGGTTTCTCTTTTTTGCCCCGCGCTTTCTCCTCCTCCTCCTCCGTTTGTGTGTGCTCGTACGGTCGAAGCGGGGCGCGCGGGGGCGCGCGCGTCCCTGCAGAAACAGAAAAGGGGCCGCTTCACGCGAGCGGTCCCGAAAGCCAGACAACTC